>NC_133666.1:10450882-10571618 GCF_037893015.1 Macrotis lagotis
ACTTTCAGTTTATTTTCACTTATACCTTCCCTCCCTTTTATCAGTCCTTTCTTCCCTTATCTTTCCCTTTCCCAGGTCCCCTCCTTCCCTGTAGATTAAGTTTGATTTTTAAACCCAAGTGGGAATGTATCTTATTCCCTCACTGGGCTAAATTGCTAAATCTATTGAATAGAATTTACTCAGCATTCACATTCTCCCTTCTTTCCCTCTAAAATTATAAATCTTTGTGCCTCTTCCCTCAGTGCTCTAATGTTATTAATCAGGTATCATCAATCACAGTTTAATTATTTGATTGCTTGATAAGCTCCTCTTGTTATCAAGATATCATCACAGATTGTTTATTTGATTCCTTGATAATCATCATTGAGTCAAATTGCATCAAATTATAATTATAATCATGTTTTACCTTACCCTCTTTTTCAATTACATTTCAAGTACACACAATCCTCTTCATGAGCCAAAGTATCATCCAAAGCCATATCATTTTTTGAACTATTTTTGCTCCTCCCCCAAGCCTATTCTCTCTCCTTATCCAGGGTACTTAATCCCTTTTAAGTAAAGTGCCTGTTAAACCAAACCCTGATCTAACTAACTGTAAGAATCTTAAAGATCTCTAAGTACTGGGAGGCTCTGGAGGTCTCACCTGAGAACTTCACAAATGATTGTAAGCTAGAGACACTGACTCAGGTCCTTGCAGTTTGTGACAAGATACTAAGCACTGTGTGATTAAAGTGAGTCAAAGTATAATGAGACACTGAAGTTTAAAGTTAGCACCTTCCTTTTCTTCGGGGCTTTTTATCTCAGAGTGATGTGATCTTGGACCTCTACAATGGAGAGATAGGATCCAATTGTACCCATATACTTTAGGTATATTCAAACCCCTAATTATCCTTAGAGGAGTAAAGTTCTAAAGAATTAGAAGTGTTACATCTTCCCTTTCAGAGTTGTATCCAATTTGATAATCTTAACTGTTTGTTTTGTCTTGTTTTGTTTTTTTCCTTCCCCTTTTTCATTTACCTTTTTTTAATGGAACTTTTAAGTTGTATATTTGGTGATTGAATTCTCTGTTCAGTTCTGGACTTTGAGTCAGGAAATTCTGGAAGTTCTCTATTTCACTGAAGATCCATCTTTTTTTCTGACAATATATGCTGAATTTTGCAGTGTAGTACATTCTGAGTTGAAATCCCAGGTCTTTTGCTCTCTGAAATATGCTATGGCAGGTTTTTCTGATTCTTTAATGTTGAGGCTGTGTGAGTCTGATTCTGTTTCCTTTATATTTGAATTGTTTTATTTCTGATGCTTGCAATGTTCTTGCCTTTATTTGAGATTTTTCTGGAATTTGGCTATTACAACCCTTGGAGTTTTTATCCTGGGGCCTCTTTCTGGAGGGGTTCTGTGGATACTTTCAATGGTTATATTGTTATTTTGTTCTAGTAGATTTGGACAGTTTCCCCTTTCTTGTATGATGTTTTCCAGGTTCTTTTGGTGGTCCGGCCTTTCTAGTAATCCAAAGGTTCAAAGATTGTCTCTCCGGATTTATTTTTCAGGTCATATGTTTTCCCTAGAAGGTATTTTACATTTTCTTTAATTTTTTCAGACTTTTTATTTTGTTTAATGGAATCATGCAATCTTGTAGATTAATTGGTTTATACTTGTTCACTTCTAAATTTAGGGTTTTATTTTCTTCAATTAGCTTCTGTGTTTCCTTTTCCAGTTGGTTAGTTTTACTTTTAATGGAATTGATTTCCCTGGTCAATTTTTCACAATTTTCCGGCATAACTTTCATTTCTTTTTTCCATTTTTCTTCTCCCTCTCTTCTTGGTTATTAAATTCTTTTTTAAGCTCTTCAATGAGCTTTTCTTTTGAGTCCAATTTATAGACTATTTTGATATTTCCCTGTGAGTGATTTTTCATTGCTTTCCTCTTCAGACATAGGATTGTTGTCGTCTTTGACTATAAAGTAGTTTTGTATGGTGAGCACTCTTAGTTTTTTTTTTGTTTATCTTGGCTGTTTTAGCTTTGCTCCTGGGGTATAGGGGAGTATAGATCCAAACTTTTTTTTTTGCTGGGGCTGGAGTCTGATCTCTGGCTTGCAGTTGACCAAGACGTTACCTAAGCAGTTTAGGTCTTGCCTTTGTAGAAGCTTTTTCCCCCACCTTTTTGTCCAGGTTCTGACTTTTTTTTAAGATTTTATTTATTTTGAGTTTTACAATTTTTCCCTCTCATCTTACTTCCCTCCTCCCACCCCCCCAAAGAAGGCAATTTGCCAGTCTTTACATGTTTCCATGGTATACATTGATCCAAATTGAATGTGATGAGAGAGAAATCATATCCTTACTGAAGAAACATAAAGTATAAGAGATAGCAAGATCAGACAATAAGACATCTGGGTTTTTTCCTAAATTAAAGGGAATAGTCCTTGAACTTTGCTCAAACACCACAGCTCTTTATCCAAATACAGATGCTATTTTCCATTGCAGACAGCCCCAAATTGTCCCTGATTGTTGCACTGATGGAATGAGTGAGTCCATCCAGGTTGATCATCACCCCCATGTTGCTGTTAGGGTGTACAGTGTTTTTCTGGTTCTGCTCATCTCACTCAGCATCAGTTCATGCAAATCCCTCCAGGCTTCCCTGAATTCCCATCCTTCATGATTTCTAATAGAACAATAACGTTCCACAAAATAAATATACCACAGTTTGTTAAGCCATTCCCCAATTGAAGGACATTGACTTGATTTCCAATTCTTTGTCATCACAAACAGGGCTGCTGTATTTTTGTACATGATGTTTTTTACCCTTTTTCATCATCTCTTCAGGGTATAGACCCAGTAGTGATATTGCTAGAACAAAGGGTATGCTCATTTTTGTTGTCCTTTGGGTGTAGTTTCATATTCCTCTCCAGAAAGGTTGGATGAGCTCACAGTTCCACCAACAATGTAATAGTGTCCCAGATTTCCTACAACCCTTCCAACAAGGATCATTATCATTTTAGTCATATTGGACAGTCTGAGAGGTGTGAGATGGTACCTCAGAGAAGCTTTAATTTACATTTCTCTAATAAGTAATGATTTAGAGCAATTTTTCATATGGCTATGAATTGCTTTGATCTCATTTGTAAATTGCCTTTGCATATCCTTTGACCATTTGTCAATTGGGGAATGGAATTTTTTTTTAAATTTGACTCAGTTCTCTATATATTTTAAAAATGAGTCCTTTGTCAGAAACATTAGTTGTAAAGATTGTTTCCCAGTTTACTACATTTCTTTTGATCTTGGTTACAGTGGTTTTGTCTGTGCAAAAGCTTTTTAATTTAATGTAATTGAAATCATCTAGTTTTTGGTTTGGTTTTTTTTTTTTTTTAGGTTTTTGCAAGGCAATGGGGTTAAGTGGCTTGCCCAAGGCCACACAGCTAGGTAATTATTAAGTGTCTGAGGCTGGATTTGAACTCAGGTACTCCTGACTCCAGGGCTGCTGCTCTATCCACTGCACCACCTAACTGCCCCAATCTAGTTTGTTTTTAATGATGTTCTCCAGGTTCTGATTTAACAGTGGTTTGTTCTTCACTCTGTCCTATATTTTACCCCAGTGTTCTCAGTGTCCAGACTTTGTTTGAGGCTTGAGTCATCCCTGCTGGCTTGCTATCTAGCTATTGTTAATAGCTATCTGTTACTGTTAAGCGGTGGGGACCTGGACTGCACTGTGGCTAAAAGCCTCCTTCTGGCTTTCCCCACTCTCCTGCCTCCTGGACTTCTACTTTTCCCTCAAAGAGACAGACCTTCACTGAAGATCCTTCACGATGTCTACAGTTGAAAACTTCTTTGAATCTTCTCTTTTTCTTAGTTGGATCTATAGTTTGAATGTCAAAGTAGAGGCTTCATTTATCTTTGGTAGGGAAAAGAACTGGGAGAATGTTAGCTTCACACTGCCATCTTGGTTCCACCCTGGAAGTCTCCAAACAGAGAATTTTATGTTTGATCCTGGAGGTGATAGGGACACACTAGAGGTTTTTTATTTTAAATTGAGGGGAGAATGGTCCTACTTGAACTTTAGGAAGACTAACTGGACAGTTGAATAAAGGATGTCCTGGAATGGAGAGAGACTTGAAGCAGGGAGACCAAACAGCAATAGTTCAGATAATGAAAGCCTGTCCCAGGATGGTGGCAATATTAGAAGAGAGGAGAGTGGGACATACAATCCTTACCTAACAGGTCTTAGCAAAAGATTGGACATGGGGGCAGAAAGGGGGGTGAGGTAGGGAGAGTGAGGAATTTTTCTTTTTTTCTTTCTGTTCTTCCTATCTTCCTTCTTTACTTCTTTTTCCTTCCTTTCCTTTTTCTTTCTTCCTTCTTTCTTCCTTCCTTCTTTCCTCTCTTTCTTCCCTTTTTAATTCTTTCTTTACTTCTTTCCCTTCTTTCTTCCTTCCTTCCTTCCTCTCCCTCCCACCTTGCCACGCCCCCTCTCTCCCCTTCTGTAATAAAATGCTTGTTGAGTGAATGAAGCATCTTTTTCAGTCCTGCAGAGACTTTTCAATTCTCAGCACATTGCTTTAATCCCAGGAAATAGGATCCCAGGACCACAGACTTCCAGGAATGAGAGCTGAGAAGGCCCTTTGACATCACCTAACTCCTCTTTTCCCCCCAACTCATCTCTCATAGCACATTTTGCCTTCTTCCTTCCCTTTGTTCTATCCAGCCTCCTCCCACCTGCCCTGCAAATGCCAGGTTCCAATGACTAGTTCTGCTATATTATGGCAAGACAGACTGTCATTTCCACTTGAAGTCTTTTGAAAGGATTTTGAAAAGGTTTTGGTTGAAAATGGACAAGCTGGGGCGGAGCCAAGATGGTCTTAGGCAGTCTCTCATAAAACTTATAAGCTAAGGACTCTGACTAAATTTTCAAGAAACAGAACCCACAGAAGGACCCAATGAGGCAGTTCTCCTACTCAAGGTAACCTGGAAAAGAACAGAAAGGCTCTGCTCCCTGGGGTTGGAGGGGCGGCCCGCCAGAGGTGTGGCCCGCCACAGCAAAAGAACTTCAGCCTCCCGGAGGCAGCCCCAGGGTGCTGGGAGCTTTGGCTCACAGCAGCGGGGGAGTTTGCTGAGCTATGCCCCAGGGAGCACTGGGCACAAATTGGGGGAACAGCGGGGGGGGGGGGGGGGGTTGGGGGGGACGGCTGCCAGAGAAAGCAGATGAAGCCCAGCCCTCAGGGCACACAGAGAGCAGTGTGGCCAAGGCAGCTGAATTCCAGGAAACAGAAGCAGGTGGAGCTGGTAAGCAGGAGCCCCCAGGGCATAAGCCCATTGATCCTAGGAAGGGGATTGAAGAGAGAGAGACTGCAGACCTCTGTCCTCTACCCCTGGAACAGGACTCTGGGGCTCTGAACACATTCAGATCCTGATTGCAGTCTAGGCCCCCCCAGAGAACAGCAGGGGACCCTCCACCTCAGCCCTGTAGCAGAGGGGGGCACATATGGTCATTCACAGACCAGGAGGGAAGACAGAGCCTCACACACTGAGACCCTTGTGGGAGTGTCCCAAAAGCTCAGGAAGCACCCCAAAACCAGGCTCACGCTGGGAAAATGAGCAAGCAGAGAAATAAGAAGAACACCATTGGGAAATATTTTGCATATGAGCCCAAGAAGGATCAAAATACTCAGTCTGAAGATGAGGAAGCACAAGCTTCTGCATCTAAAGACTCCAAGAAAAACAGAAATTGGACTCAGGCTGTGACAGAGCTCAAAAAAGACTTTGAAAATCAAATGAGGGAGTTAGAAGAAAAACTGGGAAAAGAAATGAGAGAGATGCAGGAAAAACATGAAAATGAAGTCAGCAGCCTAGTCAAGGAAATCCAAAAAATGCTGAAGAAAATAGCATGCTAAAACCGAGCTTCGGTCAAATGGATAAAACAGTTCAAAAAGTTATTGAGGGAAAAAATGCTTTAAAAAGCAGAATTGGCCAGATGGAAAAAGAGATAAGAAAACTCTGAGGAGAACAAATCCTTCCGGCAAAGAACAGAACTCAGGGAGATTGATGAATTTACAAGAAACCAGGACTCAATATTACAAAACCAAAAAAAAATGAAAAATTAGAAGAAAATGTGAAACATCTCATTGAAAAAAACAACTGATATGGAAAACAGACTTAGGAAAGATAATTTAAAAATTATTGGAATACCTGAAAGTCATGATCAGGAAGAGAGCCTTGACATTGTTTTCAAATAATTACTACAGGAAAATTGACCTGATATTCTAGAAGCAGAGGGCAAAATAGAAATGGAGAGAATCCACTGATTCCCCCAAGAAAGAGATCCCAAAAAAACAACACCTAGGAATATTAAAGCCAAATTCCAGAACTCTCAAGTCAAAGAAAAAATATTACAAGCAGCCAGGACACAGTTCAAATATTGTGAAGCTGCAGTCAGGATCACACAGGACTTAGCAGCAACTACATTGCAAGCTTGTAGGGCTTGGAATATAATATACTGGAAGGCAAAAGAGCTTAGAATGCAGCCAAGAATCAACTACCCAGCAATACTGAATGTACTCTTCCAGGGAAAAAGATGGACTTTCAATGAACCAGGGGAATTTCAAATGTTCCTGTTAGAATGGCCACAGCTGAACAAAAGGTTAGATCTTCAGATACAGGACTCCGGTGAAACATAGAGATTGGAGGAGAAGGGGAAAATATGAGGGACTTAATGAGGATGAATGGCATGTATTCCTGCATAGAAAAATGACACTGATAATACTCATATGAACCTCTCAGTTAATAGAGCAGGTAGAAGGAGCTTTTATAGTTGAAGCACAGGAGAAAGCTGAATTTGAAGATAAAATATGGTGTAAAAATGGAGTCAATAGAAAAAAAGGGAAATGTAATGGGAGAAAGAAAAAAGAAGAGGGGGAATAGGCCAAGATATTTCATATAATAATATTTTTCTTTATTACAATGAGTTATTACAATGATATGGAAGGGGGTAAGGCAAGGGGGAATGATGGAATCTTCACTCTCATGAGAGGTGGCTAGGAGAGGATCAGCATATATACTCAATGGGGTATAGGCATCTGGAGTAAGAAGGAGAGGGGGGGACAGGGGGAAGGGAGGTGATGTGAGTGATGGAGGAGAGGATGGACCATGGTGGGAGAGTGGTCAGATATAACACATTTTCTTTTTTACTTCTTGCAAGGGGCTGGGATTGGAAGGCCTGTCCAGGACCATAGGGCCAGGTGGATGCTGGGCCTAAGGGGTGGTATGGGGGCTCAGGGCCTCTTGGCCCCAGAGCCAGGGATCTGTCTGCTGCACCACTCAGCTACCCTAGAGCAGAGTCAGAGTGAAAGGAGAGAGAAAATATAGTACATGGTAGTGGAGAAATACCAAAGGAGGGAGTTGCGATCAGCAATGGCAATGGTGGAAAAATACGGAAGTAACTTTTGTGATGGACTTATCATAAAGAATGTGATCCACCCTCAACAGAGTTGTTGGTGATGGACCAAAGACTCAAGCACATTTTTTATTATTATTATTTTGGGGGGGTGCAGGGCAAATAGTGCTGGGTGGCCTGCCTGGGGCCGCATAGCAGGGTGATCAATGATGTCTGAGGCCGGATTTGGACCCGGGTGCTCCTGGCTCAAGGGCCAATGCTCTGTCCTCCACCCAGCCACCCCTACTATTATTACCATTTTATTTTATTTTGGGTCCTTTTTTTTCTTTTGGGGGGCGGGGTTTGCAGGGTAGTGGGGTTCGGGTGGCTTGCTTGTCACACGGCTGGGTGATTGTTGGGTGTACGGGGCCAGATGTGGGCTCTGGTGCTCATGGCTTTAGGGCTGGTGCTCTATCCATTGCACCACCTGGCCATACCTACAAATATTACTATTATTTTTTAATTTTAATTTTTTTCTCTCTCCTTTACTGTATTGCTCAAGCGAGTCTATATTTATGGGGGAGGGAGTATTTCATTTACTCTTAAACAAGAATATTTTATTAATATATAAAAAACATTATTTGTACAAAATGAGAATAAATATTAAATAAAAATTTTTTAAAAATTAAAAAAGATAAAATGGACAAGCCAAGGGTCAGCTAGGTGGTGCAGTGGATAGAGCACCAGCCCTGGAGTCAGGAGGACCCGAGTTCAAATCCAGCCTCAGACACTTAATAATTACCTAGCTGTGTGACCTTAGACAAGCCACTTAACCCCATTGCCTTTTAAAAAATAAAAAAAAAATTGGACAAGCCAGGTAGACCTGCTTTTCACCTAATGATTTTGGCAGAGGAGTCAGGGAGGCAAGTGTCCTTTCATTTTAGTGTCTGAGCACCTAGTTATGAAGACACGTTAACGTTGATTTCTGTTATTTAGCACAGAAAAGCTCTAAATTTATTTCAGTGATTAATCATAAACTTAATTGCTTAATATAACCTACTTAACCAACTCTGTAAGTGTTCTCAATTAAATGACTTTCCAGGCATAAATGACATCACTTTTTAATCACTTCCTCTAAAAAAGTTGGAGCAGAGAGAAAATTGCTTCTGGAGATTTGCCAAACCAGACACCATTGGGCAGGGGGACTTAACCTGGGCATTATGACTATCTATCTAGCTATCATCTATCTATACACACATACACATGTAGATACATGTAGATATAATTATTACTTTGATAACTGAATATAATTGAATTTATTTCCTCTATAATCTATTTTATACTTTTAAAAATGTGATTCTCAGAAGAATGCAATAAAGCTTCCCCATAGCTGCCTAAGGGGTTTCTGACTGGAAGGAATTTAAGAATTCTTTTTTTTTTAGGTTTTTGCAAGGCAAATGGGGTTAAGTGGCTTGTCCAAGGCCACACAGCTAGGCAATTACTAAGTGTCTGAGACCGGATTTGAACCCGGGTACTCCTGACTCCAGGGCCGATGCTTTATCCACTGAGCCACCTAGCTGCCCCAAGAATTTAAGAATTCTTGCACTGAAAATTCTGGAAAGACTTGCAAAAACTGATGCCGAATGAAGTAAGTAGAACCAGGAGAACATTGTACACATTAACAGCAATATTGTGAGATGATCAACCATGATGGAGCTGTTCAGAGATCAAGTCTGAGAGACTTGGTTATGGAAAATGTCAACCACATCCAGAGAAAATACTATGGAGTTTGAAGATAGAGCAAAGCATACTACGTATACTTTTTAAAACTTCTTTTATGTTGTTTTTCTCTCAAGATAGTTTTTTCTCCTAGTTCAAATATTTCTTCTCCAACATGACTGATATGGAAATATATTAAACATGATTGTACATGTACAACCTGTATCAGATTGTTTGCTGCCGTGGGTAAGGGGGAAAGAAGAGAGGGTGGCAGAAAAATGTGGAACTCGGAGTGGCTAGGTGGCACAGTGGATAGAGCACCAGCCCTGGAGTCAGGAGTACCTGAGTTCAAATTCAGCCTTAGACACTTAATGATTACCTAGTTGTGTGGCCTTGGGCAAGCCGCTTAATTCCATTGCCTTGCAAAAAAACCCTAAAAATAAATAAAAAGAAAAATGTGGAACTCAAAAGCTTGCATGTTAAAAAAAAAAGCATGAATGTTGAAAATGTTGAATGCTAAAAAACATCTTTCCATCTAATTGGATAAAATAAAATTTTAAAAATTCATTGCTCTAATTAGAAAGAAACTCCAGGGAAGAAACAATATAGATACCTAAAAGTTCCCAGGAAGCAAAATGCTAGATGGCAGCCAACAGTCAAATTCATGGCCACATACAAAGGCCCAAAGGTCTTCATCTTGACTGACATAAAAGCTAAATGAACTTCAAGTTCCCATACAAGTCAGTTGTACCAAAAGCATTGACTGGCCCAATGAGTTTTTTTCTTTATGACAGATGAATGTTCTAGATTCCCTAGCATGTCATCTGTAAAGAATGCTGTTTGACTCACTTGGTCTGCAATATTAATCCCTCTAATTCATGACTTTTTCCCCTGTCTTTTTGCTACAATTGCTACAATTCCCCATGTGATGCCCAATAAAAGTAGATTAAATGACATGCTTGTTTTTTCCCCAGGGGAAGTGAGTTCAATACTTCTCTATTGCTTATTATATCAATTCTTCACTAAGGCAAAGTACCTGGCTCACAGTAGGTCCAAACAAACAACAGTTTGAGCTATTACTGGTTGATTCGCCACAATTTCTATTCCTATTCAGTGCCATAATCATGAAGAGCATTGACTTTCATCAAGGACTTTTTTATAATACTTGAATGAATGTATATGGAATTTGGGGGGTTTTGTGTTTACACTCTTTTCGTTTTAAATAGGAGATGTGCCCTTGCCATTGCTCCCTTCCCTCTCCCTTTTGTTCAGTCATTATTTATCATCTGTGTTAAATATTTTAATAGTTTTTTAGTTTCTTAATATATATACATGCTTATGCAGAAAAAAGTATGTTTTGTGGAGGAGATTGCTTTTTGCTTTTTTGTTTGTTTGTTTAGGAAATGAGTTGTCAGTCAATATAGATGCAGGGAATGGAAGACACTTGCCCAAGGTCACTCAAGTATTGACAGAGTTGAGACTGGACCCAATCAGTCTTTCATTCCTGTGATGCCCTTCTGATGGAAAGACCTAAATATGCCTGCACTGAAGAGACACAAGCTTGTAGGGGTCAGAATATCTTGCCAGCAATGTCACTTGTAAGGTCAAATGGAAGGGAGGTGATCTCTTCTGTCTGGCTATGCCAACTGCAGGGACACAGACCATGCGAGATGATACTGAGATACTGAAGAAAGGGATGACCATGCCAGTTTAGTAGTAAACATATGTGGGTTTATTAGGGTATGTAAGGTTAACTGGGCTATTTGGGGAAGTTCCTGAGGGCAGGAGCACAGAATGGTATGATGCATCTGTGCATCAACTCCAGGTTGGGTCAGGTGTTATCTAGAAACAGAACAAGAAAGCCTTGTGCTAGAGATGTCCCAGCGTCATGTGCAAGTGGTCCCATGGGACAGTGGAGCTTCTTTTGTGGTTTATTTTTACTCAAGGTGGTCGATAATCTTCTATGGAGGCATAGGTCACAGTCCCATTCTGGTCTATCCCTGTATACAAAGTTCCCCAGGGTGACCATAGGGAGTTTTTTCCAGAGCCAGGGGGACAGTCCATGGCATTTAACCTCAGATCTTTGTTGTAAACTTTATCCAAAGGACAATGGCCTGACTGCTTCACTGTTGTTGTCAGTTGTGTCAGGATCCCCAAAGCAAGACTACTCCCTCTCTTTTTACTATTTTTTACTACCTTTTTACTATTTTACTACCTTTTACTATTTTTAATTTTTGCTTTTACTATTTTTACTATCATCCAGAGCTAAGATTCAGCAAGCAAGTTGATGTAACAACAATCCTTTGGATTGATTGATTTGGATTGGTTGATCCTCTGGATCAACTCAGCTGCAGCAAAATTTGAGAATTGTTTCACACCAGTCCTAGGTGGGCTCTGAGCTTGGATAAGCACCTAGAGTACCCATGTTCTAGTCATAAAGCTCAGCTATGAATCAAACTTGTCTTGTTGTTACCCCCTCACTGTCAGGGCTACAGTTCACTGTGTAACCATTGGTTTAAGTACTGAGACTCATCCACACTAAAGCAGGTCTCCTACTAAAAGGGGTCCTGGCACATGTGTCTAGATTCCTTTCTCCAATGAAATAAAGAAAGCTTGTTCCTTATATTTTATTTTATTTTTCAAAGCTAACTATGGTTGTGATGATCTGTGTGAACAATTTGGTATTTTCAGAGTTAACAGTGCTTGCATAAGCTCTGAGGCTCTTCGATCATTTCTTTTCAGAGGTGACAGTTGTTTCAGTCATGTCCAACTCTTCACGACTCTGTGGACCTCTATCTGTGTGAGATTTTCTTGGCAATGAGACTGGAGTGATCTTGCCATTTCCTTCTCCAGCGGCAAACAAAAGTCACTTAAGGCTAGCCCAAGGTCACACTAGAAAGCTTTTGATATTAGGTCTTCCTGACTTCAAGGCCAGTGCTCTGTCCCCTGTGCCACCTAATTTCCCTTTGATCACTGATGTACATGAACTATTTGATGGCAAAATCAAACTTAAAGCCCAGAATCATACCTTGTAAAAATGACTAAGCTATGTCAGTGATATTCTTCAAAGAGATTTTAACACTAATCAGAATGACTTTATACAAATCGGAATGGAGGAAGATGTCCTATCTAGGGGAGTTCCAGGTTAATCTGTCAAGAGGAATGAACCACATTGCAGTGGATGAAAAGCTGATTTACAAAGGTGGGGGGCTAAGGCTATAGAATATCAAATACACTCCTTAGACTTAAGTGATGTGTGGGCTAGTTTTATTGAACTGTTTGGGTTTTTTTTTTCATTCTTTTTCAAAATCTTTGGCACCACACAAGGCGCTCTGGGTAGGGGAGAGGGAAGAATCTATTTGGGAATAAGACTGATGTCAAAACAATAGATACAATTTTTAAAAGAGTGATACAAAACAAAAGACTAAAGAAAGACATGCTGAAGGAGTCATCTCTGGAGTAGTTATCCTGAAGCTGCAATTTGCCTTGGGTGCTCATCTGGACTTAAGTGAATAGAGTGGACCCAAAGAAAGAAGTTCTTTTTTGATTAGTGTGGTCCTTAAAAACAATCACAAAACAATGACAGTTTTGCATTAGTTCCAAAGCAGCATTTGTGTGTCACCTGGATCTCCCCTCTCCCAAGTTTCTAAGAAGAAAGTGGCCCAAGTGCAAAGGATGGGGTGTCAGAGCCAGGACTGAGAGTGGTTGGCAGTGAGGCTTTACAGCTGTAGCAGAGAGCACAGAAAGCAGCCTTGTCCAGGCTGAACCCTCACCTAGTAACTGGCTACAGATGTGGGGGGGTCTGACATGGAGCCACATGACCTCTGAAAAACTGAGCTCCCAGCTTCTTCTTAGAGAAGGGTGGACTGAGGTCAAGAGTCACAGAAGCAATCCCCAGGCTATCAGATCTGGAGTGATATCCAGAAAAGACAATCAAGCTAAGGACAGAATGAGAGGAAACTCCACCAACCACCTCATTGTGATGATTCCTCCAATAAGCCAGCTTCTTGGTTCATCAATTTGCTCGATTGTGATGCCTGATTCCTCCATACTCCCTCAGCTACATGCAGAGATGGCCAAAGCCTTGGTGATTCTATCAGTCCTGACTATTCCACTTCACAGTTTACTAAGTCAAATTCTTTATCTGATCATAATCTTTTATCATTCTAGCTTTCCCTCTGCCTTATGACTCCAACCCTGCTCTTTGACCTCACTGTGACCTCCGATTCTACCACCCCTCAGTTCTTTCCCATAAGTCAGCCTTGCACTGACTGACTACATCACACTCTTTCCTTCCCTATCTCAAACTCATGGTGAGTCAGTTCAAGTTTCCTCTCCTCCACAGGCAAACCCCTTAACCTCTTATCCTAGAGCCAATCATATCTGACCAAACCTCAACTTTGGAGTCTTCCCATCATCTACTATCTTCCTTCCTCCTCACTTGCTGCTGAACAGAGGTGAAGTCATGAAATTGTACTGATAATGGAGTCCACAAGAAATATACATTATAGAACTTCAATTGGGTCCTCACTGCCACAAGGTAATCTTTTTACATTTCCTCCTAGAATCATTATTGCACTCAGAATTATAACTATTCTAAACCCTTTCATCTATGCTCAAGCCTCCTGGGCATTCTATTCTTCTACCCTCTCAAGTGAGAATTAGTCTCATCCTTCCTTGAAAAAAAATGGAGGCTATTTGTCAACAGTTACGCCTTCTCCCCTCCACTTCATCTCAGTCACTTCTATGCCATCTGCAACTTTCTCCTTCTTTACCTCTCTCTCCCATGGAGACTTGACCCTTCTCCTTATAAAAGCCAATCCCTCTATACTCTATTTCACTCCATCTTTTCCAGAAAAGTACCTTGCTCTCTCTTGAGTCTTCAGTCTCCATATTTACAGACTCCTTCCCTGAGAGATGAAGTAAGTTGCCAAGGTTACACAGACCTAGATGAGGAAAGGCCCTCAGATGCCATCTAATCCAACCCTCTTGCTTTACAATGAAGAAAACCAAGGCCCTGGAGTAGTAAATTCACTTTCTGTACAATATGATCATTATTTCTAGCCCAATGAATTTGCAGTCAATTTAAATAATGGGACTGGGTCAGAGGAATTGGAAGTCACACTAAAATGAAAAGAAATGCTAACTTTTAGTTGATATTACATGAAAAAAAGAAGTAGACCTGATTTGCCTAAAGTCACTCATACAATATTTGGCAAAGTGGGATTCAAACGAGGGCCTTTTTTGACTCCAAATCCCTGTCCCTCCAAAGTTCAACGTTTAAAGTGTTGCATTCACAATTTGAGGAAAGATGAATGCATGGAGGAGGGTGACCAAGAAGGCAAGAGGTCTTGGACCTATGTCACAGAAGGAACATTTGGGAGAACTGAGCTATTCATATGAGAGAAGAGAAAACTCGATGAGGATGGGAACACTATCCTCAAGCATTTAATGGGCTAGCACTTGAAAGAGGCATCTGACTTGCTGACGTTTCCTACTGGACAGCTTGACTGACTGTCCTGTTGACCTTTTAGTAGACAGCTATCTACTAAGATAGACCCCTGAAGACATCACTTATAAAAAATTTTGACATGGAGGGACAATTCATGTCATCCTCAAGCTTCAGGGCCATTGATGTCTTCTGGTGATCTCATTGAGCTCTTCCTTTTGGGCTTACTCTGCTCTGGTTCTATGTGGTGCGAAAGCTCTGCCAGGTCCGTGGCCTCGCTAGGTATTATTCCACTGTGCCAGGCTATGTGGTTATGAAGCTTCTCTCTGCTACTAACTTTGGGCTTCTCCTCTTCTCTATTGAAGAAGGAACAGATTAAACCATATCCTCTTTCACTTGTCTTAGAGAATAGAAATCTAAACTTCAGATCTTTCAGTGAGTCAGGCAAGTCTCTCACATACCTAATATTAAACTTGTGCAAAAATCCCTTAGCTATTTTCTCTTCCTAAGAAGAGAAAGCTGTCAGCTCTGTGAGTCTTAAATTTGTTTAGCTTTTCTCTCCAGAAGGCAAATCTTGCCTTCAGGGTCTAAGCTCCTTCAGAACACAGAACAGCTAAGAGGCTACAATCTTTTCATTTCTTTTTAGCCGACTTTATCTGGGACTGAATCACAATCTGTTGTGTCAGACAACAATCTGATTTAGTATTAGGAATTCTCACTTAACCTTATGAGGATTCTATGCCCTAGGCTACAATTTTTATGTGTGTGTGTGTGTGGGGGGAGACTTGCAAAGAATTCCTACAAGAACTGGGTTAATATCCATTAATAACAACATTGTAAATTGATCAACTTTGATGGATGTAGCTCCTCTCAGCAGTTCAGAGACCTAGGATGTCCCTGGGAGGCCAGTTACGGACAATGCTATCCACATCCGGAGGAAGAAAAACAAAACGAAACAAAACACCTCCAGAATCTGAATGAACAGTACATTCACTTTTTAAAATTTTCTCTTATGTTTTTCTTTCCTATCTCATGGTTTTCTTTCTTTTCTGTTAATCCTAATTGCTCATATAGAAAATGACTAATCTGTAAACATGTTAAACATAAATATGTATGTACAATATTCTCCAGACTGTTCACTGCTGAGGGGAGTGGGGTGGGAAGGAAGGAGGGAAGGAAATGATAAAACTTAAAAATATTCATACGCATGTGGATGAATGATGAAAAACTTTCATAATATGTAATTGGAAAAATAAAATAAAATATCAATTGAAAAAAAAGATCTGTATTAATATCAAACCCTATGGTTTTTTTAATTCCCCAAGACCCTCTGTTCTTCCATGAAAATTAAAGGGAGGTGAGAAAAATCAAAAATAAAACCTCTAGATGGAGGCTTGTTCCAAATTCCTACCCATATTTTGTAAGTGTGACTCTAAGAAAACCACCCAGACTTTGATTTGTCCTATGGAGATGAGTACTGGTAGTTGGTGTTTCCCTGTTCAGGGGTACTGAGGCAGCTATTTGTCAACCTAATAATAGCCAGAAAGAGGTCTGCTGTTTTCACAGGGCTTGTATCCCAAACATGATGGAGAAGCTCCCAAGACTTATCAAAAAACAAAACTACTGCTCATTTCTGGTGATTTTGGGGGCACAAACAATACTGCAAGAAAGAATTTAGAAAAGCATTGCCAAAGATTACAAAGTTTGGCTAGGTTAGGTAGCCAGGTGATAACAGTGAGAGTTCAGCCTGGATGTCCTGAATTCAATCTAGTCTCAGATGCTTATTAGTTGTGTGACCTTGCACAAGTCTCAACTGAAAAATCAGAATAATCCCATCCCTTCCCTCCCAGGGATTTTGTGAAGATCAAATAAGATAATATTTATAAAGTACTCAACACAGTGTCTGACACCCAGTGGGTACTAGAAATGCTAGCGATTATTACTACTACTACTACTACTATTATTGGGACACTTGTACACTAAGTGGTCTTTGCATCATTGTTGTTCTTTGAAAACCATCAACGCACATTTAATAAACTATTCCTGTGTATTATACACATTATGCTAAGCACTGGGAATAGAAAGAAAAAGCAAGCACAGTTCCTGTCTTCAAGGAACTTACATTCTAATGAGATAAGCAACACACACGCACACACACACACACACACACATGCACACATGCACGCACTCACACTTGCACACAAGACATGTGGATGATTTTCGTCCTTTGTTATCGAAGAAGACCAAAATGACATCACTATGTTGGAGACAAATCGCAGTGTGTCCGACTGTAGCTGATCAGACCAGTATGAGCTCAGAATGCTCTTCCACAGGTCAGGCACAAATAGTCCTCACTCCATGCCCAACACTCTATCCACTGTGTCACCTAGCTACCCAAAATCCAAGACAAGAACCCCGGGGGAGCTTACTCTAAACTTATTTATCTCACATTTCCTTTGAGCAGCTTCCATTCTGCCTTGCTCATAGAGGGGCAGCACCCTCACTGATGAGAGTACGCCATACTGGGTAGTCCAGTGCCAGTGTCTCCCACAAGATACACAACAAAAGTAGACAGAAGATAATATTAGAAAGGAAATCCAGGAGGACCAGGAAAGACCTCCTGAAATGGTGTTATTGGAGTTGAGTCTTGAAGAATCCAGCCAGGATATAGGAGGAAAGGTATTTCAGCATGGGAGACAGCTGGTAAAAACATGGAATTCAGAAAGGAAAATGAGAAAGTGAATTGGATTTCTGGACCATAACCCAAAATATAGGAATTCTAGGTTCCTGGCCAGGAAAGGAGTGTACCTAAAAAGAGCTGGTAAATATGAATCTGCCTAATGTCTTACAAAGCTTATCAAAAGAACTTTAAATTTAAAGGGAGAGGGGCAGCTAGGTGGCATTGGGGCGGCTAGGTGGTGCAGTGGATAGAGCACCGGACCTGGAGTCAGGAGTACCTGAGTTCAAATCTGGCATCAGACAATAATTACCTAGCTGTATGGCCTTGGGCAAGCTACTTAACCCCACTGATTTGCAAAAACTAAAATAAAAAAAAAATTAACCGGAGAAGGAAATTGTTTAGTGTATAATATTGTAATGTTTTTGTCTTTTGTTCTTAAATAAGACCATGACATCAGAGAAGTAATGCCAGGACAGGCACATGAGTTGGATTTGAGTGAGGGGGGCTGTGCTAAGTCCCCAGCCTCACTTTCTCCTCTGGAGCCATCTGGGTCCAGTGGCCAGATATGGATCAGAATGACTGCAGATGGGCCTGGATGCAAGGCAGTCAGGGTGAAGTGATTTGCCCAAGATCACACAGCTAGTAAGTGTCAAGTATCTGAGATTGAATTCCAATTCCCATCCCCCTGACTGCAAGGTCAGTGCTAGTACAAGCACCAGTTTGGACGCCATAGAGAGTGGAAGTACACTTAAGCTCGACGACGACGACGACAACGACGACAACAATAACAACAGCTAGCATTTACGGACCCCCTCCTACGTGATGGGTTCCGCTCTAAGCCCTTGACAAATGTTGTCTCATTTCATCCTCTCAAGAATGCTTGAACAGTTGATGCTATTATTACCAATTCCATTTTAGTTGAGAAAACTGAATGACTCACCCAGGGTAACAGTTAGGAAATGAAGCCATATCTCAAATTTTCCTCACTCCATGCCCAATTCTCCATCCACTGTGTCATCTAGCTACCCAAATCCAAGACAAGAGCTATAAATAAAACCAATAGTCTTAGATGTCTATACATAAATACACAAAGTATAGGTAACAAGCTAGAGATACTAATGTAAAGATGTAAATTTGGGGGCAGCTAGGTGGCACAGTGGATAGAACACTAGACCTGGAGTCAGGAGGATCTGAGTTCAAATGTGATCTCAGACACTTAATAATGACCTAGCTGTGTGGCCTTGGGCAAGTCACTTAACCCCATTTGCCTTGCAAAAAAAAAAAAGCTTGCGAATTTGATTTCAGTGATCCTATTATGATACAGTAGGATGAGAGATCATTAAAATGTGATTTCAGAAGGGTACAGCTCATTCAAAAGAAAATAGATTAGTGTGGTTAATATTGTAAATTAAGATCTAAAATGGTGGAAGATATATTGAAGAAAATTAGTGCAAGCAAAAACTAAAATATTATCATTAGAAAATACTATAAGGGGCAGCTAGGTGGCGTAGTGGATAAAGCACCGGCCCTGGAGTCAGGAGTACCTGGGTTCAAATCAGGTCTCAGACACTTAATAAAGACCTAGCTGTATGGCCTTGGGCAAGCCACTTAACCCCGCTTGCCTTGCAAAAAAAAAAAAAAAAAAAAAAACCTAAAAAAAAAAAGAAAATACTATAGACAGAAGTATACAGAAAGAGAAAATAGATAAAAGTTTAGAAAACAGATCTCTAGCCTGGCATAGGAGCATGATCTAATAGTGATATATTATAGCTACTTGGGCATATGCTAAAGTTCTTTTTCTGTTAAAAATCAGAACAGTCTTTTTTTTTAACTTGTCTTAGATATAATTGTTTGCTTAAAAAATGGAAATTCAATATGGAAAAATTTTGTTCTAAAGTCAGTTCTCACCAACAGAGAGAAATTGGTTACTGGGGCAGAAATGATGAGGATACTAAAGGGGCATATGGTCACCCCATCTTAAAATTTATGATAGAGAAAAAGAAAAGTGGTACTCATTTGGCCTGCAACCTAGATTTGGAAAGGAAACAGATTTCATAGAGATCAGAGAAAGAATAGCTAGACCTCTCTGTAGGGGGAATCGGAAAAGGAGGGATGAATGGGAAGCTCTTGAGAATGAAATCTCAAAGACACAAAGGGAAAAAAATTGCACTGAGGACAAAACAGAGGAGAGATATGAAGAGACTGAAGTGCATGCACAGGAGACTCACCAATCCGTGAAATTTCTGAAAAGAAATATAGAGGATAGGGCCAGCTAGGTGGCTCGGTGGATAGTGTTGGGCTTGAATACTCCTTTTCCTAAGTTCAAACCCCACCTCAAATATGCACTAGCTGTATGACCCTGAGTAAGTCACTTTACCCTGTTTGTCTCTGTTTCCTCATCTGTAAAATGAGCTGAAGAAGGAAATGACAAACCACTCCAGTATCTTTGTCAAGAAAACCCCAAGTGGGATCACAAAGAATTGGATGTGTCTGAAAAAAATGACACCACCACCAATACAAAAGATAAGAACATTAGATTGTGAGTACCTTGAGAGCAAGGGACGGTCTTTGACCTTTCTTTGTTTTCTGGGGGCTGCCCTTTGCCTCACACATCATAGGTATGTACTTAATAAATGTTTATTTATTGGAAAGGGCAGATAATAGTGGATGAATTCTAAAACTTATGGTCCTTTAAGAACGTTATGTGTCCTAAGCTCTGAATGAGCCATGTCTGGCAAGGAAAGCTAAGAATGAGACCAGAAAACAGTTGGATCATTTAAAGCTATGTTGGGGGAGGAAGGAAATTCAGTGAAAGAACGGGACTGCTCAACATAGATGAGACCATCATATATGAGAGAAAAAAAGACAGCTGTTCAACTTTTATCTTGCTTGTGCTTCTGCTGCCGAAGATAGCTAGGTGCTACAAAGCGTAGAGTTCCAGTCCTGAAGTTAGGAGGACTGAGTTCAAATCTGCTTCAGATATTTGATATGCACTAGCTGTCATTTAACTCCAATTGCCTCCTATCCAGGGCCATCTTCAGTCGTCCTGATTCGTATCTGGTCACTGGACTCAGATGGAGTCCAGTGTAAAAAGAGTGAGGCTGGTGACTTAGCACAGCTCCCCCTCACTCAAATGTAATTCACTTGTATGTCATGGCATCACCTCCCTGATGTCATGGTCCTGTTTGAGAATGAAGGACAGATATCATCATCATCATCATCATCACATGTGTGCAGATTGTTTTTCCCCAGTGAGATGTGAGCAGAACCCTTGAAGGGAGGGACTGTGGGATTGACTTTGAGATTCAAATGATTGTAGGTGCTTTTGTGTCCCTCTCACAGTATCTGCTACATAATAGTAACTTAACAAATGTTTGTTGAATGAATGACTACATGTATGCCTGTAAGCACTATGGTGGGGGGTTTTTTTTGGGGGGGGGAGTTGGTAGGACTCAGTACCCATCCATCAAGATGCTTGGGAGAAGTTTCATATTAGGAACATCAGAAGCAGTATTTTGAAATGTTCTGAGTAGACTTTGGCCGGATGCTTTATCGACCCTTCCCTAAGAGTGGCCTCCTCCTCCTCCTCCTGACAAAACATTTACAGTGTGACCCACAGAAACGTATCAAGTGTCTTCTGTACTCTTCACATAGTGAACAAGAGTGGGGGAGCTCTTTGCACTGGGTACAATTGTTGCTGTACTAACTTGTCAAATATGTGCTAATCAAGACAAGGTCAGAAGTAGCTCGGAGTCGTTGAGTAAGGTTTCATTGGCAAGTTTGGGGGACTATGAGGCAAGCTACTTTATCTAACTAACAAAGAGCAGAACTGGGAAGGTTTCAACTCATCGGCCATAGACAATGTCTGAGACCTTGGTAGTAATGAAGTAATGTAATTGGCTCCCCATTCAACTTTGTACCAGTATCTGAGGGATTTCTTATTTCATATCCACCAATACAAAAACTAAAAGATCGATGGTAGGACAGTGTGTGATTAATGAAGTTTTTCTTAGCTTGGTATTAACGTAATAAGGAGAGGGTAGATAAAATTTCTGAGCTCATACAACTGCCTGGATCTGAATATTAGGTGAAAGTGCAAGCTGGCCATAGAAAACATTTTCTGGACTATAGGGACACATTTTATTTTCTGGCAGTTATTTCTGTCTTTTCAGCTTAAGGTTCTTAAGAACATATTTTTTGGACTGATCATGTGATCATGGAAACATATTACACATTGGCATATTTTGTCATCCTAATGGTTGATTTCCATTCTGTTGCTGCTAGGAGTGTTTGAGTTAAGAGGGCAAAATAAGATTTTGTGAGCTTGATTCTCCCTGTTTAACATAGTAGTGTTGGTGCCTCAAACATTTTAAAGTGAGAAGGGAAAAGAACTTTCCCTAGTTGGAAAGAAGGAAGACTATTCCCAGAGAACCAATGGGGTGCTGGTAAATATTTAGCAAGTTTGCACAGCACACTTTTAAGCTATTAAGCATTAAAACATTATTAATGTTTTCCTCATCACTTCCTTAAGTCTACCACACAATAAATCAAACTCTGATTTGTAGTATTTGCCAGTTTCTGAGGTATGAATATTCACACCAAAAATTTAACAATCAGCTGATTAAGTCAATATGAGCTGGTTCAGACACACCCCTGTGAAGAATTATCATCAGAAGCTGCATTTCAGAGACTCTGGGGGGGGGCAGATATAACCACTGCTGTTCCTTGGAGATGAGTAGAAACTAGCTCTTTACTTTTCAGAATTATCACAACGTATTGTTGCTGTTCTTTGTCCTTCATTCTTGAAGAAAACCATGACATCAGGGAAGTGATGCCATGACATGCTCATGCATTGGATTTGAGTGAGGGGAGGGCTGTGTTGTCACCAGCCTCAGCTTGCTCCTTCAGAGCCATCTCGGGTCCAGTGATCAAATATGGGTCAGGACAATTGGAGATGGCCCTGGATTCCAAGCAATCAGGGTCAAATGACTTGTCCAAGGTCATATAGCTAGTATATATATCAAGTGCCTAAGGCCAGAGTTGAATTCAGGCCCTCCTGTCTCCAGAGCTCTATTCACTACCCACTCCTAGCAACCTAGTTCCTGAATGGAAAGATGTCATTGCAGGTTTCTTAATGACCTTCTCTATAACCCTCCAAACCCAAATGCTATTCTATGATAGGTGTCTTTGTGTCTGTATATACGTATTTTGCAAAGCTGTCTGAATGTCAGCTCCTCCTACTATTACACATTCAACTGTGTGACATGATAATGAAATAGTACTTCATCTCAAGAGAAATTGCTGAAAATGATACTAATTCTAGATACAAGAAGTCAAAGTGAGAAAAGAAAAACCAGATTTTATTTGGCAGAATAAATATTAAATTCAAAGTGTACAGTTATAGATGTAGTATTGGACCTAGAGTTAGGGGAGCCTGGGTTTGAGTCTTGCCTTAAAATACATTCGAGTCATGTGACAAGGCATTTAACAAAAGGGTCCTCAGTCTCTTCATCTATAAAAATAAGTGAGTTGGATTCAATGACCTAGAGGTTCCTTCATGCTCTAAATCTATGGTTTTATGTTCCTATGAATTAAAACTACTTATGTAAACATTCTTTTTCATTTGCTTATAATAACCAAGAAGTACAATGATCAATGTGTTTCATTAAAATCAACTGTATTGATTTTAACTTTGTTGTAAATTTTGATTACAATAGGAAATTCTAGAAACTTCTATTTGTTCAATTTGTTCATTTATGATTCTTTGATTGTGCCAAACTAAAAATAAAAATTGAAACGTTGCTTAGAGCACCTCTACCCAAAAAAATGAAAGAATTAGGCATGTTCAGGAACATGCTGGGGAATGAAGCTGAGTTGGAGGGTTCCCACTTTGAAACCATAGCAATCTAAAATTTGGATAGCCACACTGGAGGAATATGCTGTTTAGCAATACTTAGTAGGGGTGGTGTCTTGAGGAACTTAAGATTTCAATTTTAAGATTTGGTGGCAGGGTGGCTAGGTGGCACAGTGGATAGAGCACCGGCCCTGGAGTCAGTAGTATCTGAGTTCAAATCCAACCCCAGACACTAAATAATGACCTAGCTGTGTGGCCTTGGGCAAGCCACTTAACCCCATTGCCTTGCAAAAAAAAAACAAACTAAAAAAGATTTGGTGGCATTTGTGCTTCCAAATATCATGTACTGGTAGTAGGGGAAAAGAAACAAGGAGAAGGAAGGCCAATGTAAATTTGGAGAGAGATATGGGAAAAAACTAAAGGTAACAATATGCATAAAAATTGTGTATATTATTTTTCTTCTTATTTAGTAAATTTGTTCATTATTCCACTATATGCAAAGATAATTTTCAACATAAATTTTTTTTTAGCAAGGAAATTGGGGTTAGGTGACTTGTCCAGGCTTACACAGCTAGTTTCAAGTGTCTGAGTCTGGATTTGAACTCAGGTTCCTCCTGAATCCAGGACCTCTCTCCATTAAGCCACTTAACTGCTCTCAACATTTGTTTTTTGGTAAGATTTTGAATTCCACGTTTTTCTCCTTCTCATCTTTCTTTCTCCTCTCCCTTTCACAGCCAGTAATCTGATTCAGATTATATGTGTATAATCAAGTTATGCACATTTCCAAATTAGTCATGAAAGAAGAATCAGAACAAAAGAAAAAAGAACTGAGTGGTGGCTAGGTGGCGCAGTGGATAGAGCACCGGCCCCGGAGTCAGGAGGACCTGAGTTCAAATCCGACCTCAGACACTTAATAAGTACCTAGCTGTATGGTCTTGGGCAAAGCCACTTAACCCTATTTGTCTTGCAAAAACCTAGGGAAAAAACCAACTGAGGGAAAAACATAAAGCTTACAAATTTTAAAAATGGAAAATAGTATGATTTTCAAGGTTGTTGTTTTTTTTAGGTTTTTGCAAGGCAATGGGGTAAGTGGCTTGCCCAAGGTCACACAGCTAGGTACTTATTAAGTGTCTGAGGCCGGATTTGAACTCAGGTCCTCCTGACTCCGGGGCCGGTGCTCTATCCACTGTGCCACCTAGCTGCCCCCCAAATAGTATGATTTGGTCTGTATTCAGACTCCATAGTTCATTCTCTGACTGTGGACAGTATTTTCCATTATGAGTCCTTTAGACTTGTCTTTGATCATTGTACTACTGAGAAGAGCCAAGTCTATTATCACAAAGCATTGCTGTTAATATAAGCATATTATTTCTTTTTGGAAATCATTTGTGCCACTGGGGAAATCTCAGATCAAATCAGAAGACACTGAGATTGGCAGAACCATAAAGTTTATCTAAGGTAGCAGCTAGACGGCACAGTGGATAGAGCATCAGGAGGACCAGAGTTCAAATTCAGCTTCGGACACTTGATACTTACTAGCCAACTGTGTAACCTTGTCACTTAACATCATTGCCCCACAAAAAAAAAATAAAAGAAAGTTGATCTAATTCAATCTCATTTTACAGATGAGGAAACCAAGAGTCATGAAGGTATATCCAACTCGGAGGGAAATAACTTGCTAAAAGTTGCACATAAACATCCTAGTTCTAGAGCTGGGAGCTGCTCGCAAAGGTCCAATCCCTTCATTTTACAGAGGAGGAAACTGAGACCCAGGGGAGAAATGGCTCATCCAGAATCACACATAGGATCCGGTTGGAGCGGCCCTCAGAGGCTATCTAGTCCAGTCCCCTCATTTTACCAAAGAGAAACCTGAGGTGCAGAGAAACTGAAGTAACTGGCCCAAAGTCATACATAGGATCCTAAACCTAGAGTTAGAAAGGCCTTCAAGGCCATTGAGCACAGCTCCCTCATTTTAGATATGAAGAAGTCAGGTTCACCAAGGTTAAATGACTTGTCCAAGGCCATGAGTAGTAAGTGACAAAGGTGAGATTTGACCTCAGGTCCTCTGATTTTAGAGTCAGTTTTCTTTCTACTGTACCAAACACTCATTCCATCTTCTTGCAACATGGAAACGTGGATTCCAGAAGATATCACTTCCTTGTTGCCTCTTGTCTTTCCAGTCTTATAATAATATTTGTCCTTCATTCTTGAAGAAGAAGGGAGGTGATGCCATGACAAGTACATGAATAGGATTTGAGTGAGGGGGGCTGTGCCAAGTCACCAGTCTCACTTTCTCCTCCAGAGCCATCTGAGTCAAGTGGCCAGATGTGAATCAGGATGATTGGAGATGGCCCTGGATATGGGGCAATTAGGGTAAAGTGACTTGCCCAAGGTCATATAGCTAGTGTCTGAGGTCAGATTCAAACTCCTGCCCTCCTGACTCCAAGGTCAGTGCTTTATCCATTATGCCACCCAGTGAGCATCCTGCCTTTCCAGTATGACTTGCTCCTTTCCTCATGTCCCCAACAAAATGGTCCCTGAAGGGCCATGACCCCCTTCGCCTTTATTGTTCCTCATCACCATTTTCAGTACCTGCCTGTGCAGTTAGCACTCAGAAATTCTTCTATTTAGTTACCTTTATCCTGATTTATCAACTCAGATCCTAATGGCTGCTACCTGACAATCTCTAAGTCCCTCCCCTTTTTTTATCAAGGAATTTAGCACCTGGCTCTCCTAGAAGCACAGAATTTCAGAGGTTCAGCCTTAGTCACCATCTGGTCTGGCCTACATGTGAAAAAGAAACCTTTCTAAAGCCTCATTCAGCCTCTGACCCACAGTCCTCCCAAAGAATCAGTCCACTCTACTTTCTGATAGAGTATATATTGGTAGGAAGACTTTTCAAGGCATCAGTCTTCAATTTTCCACTTTGCGTTTCCCCGGGTTCTATCCAACCGGGCCAAACAAAACGAATTCAGTGTCTTTGTAATAATAGTTCTTTACTTTAGAATGTGAGCTCCTAGAGGGCAAGAATTGTTTTTGCCTTTTTTCCACAGTGCCTGACTCATAGTAAGAAGTTAAGTATTTGGTGACTTATAAAGACCCTGAGGTTTGAGACAGTGAAATGACTAACCGAAGATCATACGGATAATATGCGGCAGAGGTGGGGCCTCCATAAGAATATTCCTTTGAACCTGACCATTTCTTGCCACAATCTCTGCCTGGATACTTGATTGATTGATAACTTCTCAAGTACTCTGACCTCTCAGTCCATGGACCTCCTCAGATCACACGACCACCTCATTTATTTCATCTCAATCATTCTCAGGGACAGTTACATTTTAGACTTTCAGTATCCACAACTGAGCTTGACCTTAACCTAATGAATTCTTTCTGACTATAATTAGGATGGAAAGAGAACCAGTATTTGGTAAATACCTACTGTACGCTCTACAGAAACTTAGCACACATTGTACTATTGACAATATTTACAAACATTATCTCATTTGATCATCCTGAGAAGTAGGTGCTATTTTTTTGATTGATATCTATTTTATTTTCCAATTACAAGCTATGAAAGTTTTGCAACATTCATCACTTGCATATTTATGTTACACATTTTTCTAGCACCCTCCCTTCCCACCTCTCCTCCCTTTAGTGGTGAACAGTCTAGTGAAAGTTGTATAAGTACATTTCTATTTTTTTTAAGGTTTTCGCAAGGCAAACGGGGTTAAGTGGCTTGCCCAAGGCCACACAGCTGGGTAATTAAGTGTCTGAGACCAGATTTGAACCCAGGTACTCCTGACTCCAAGGCCGGTGCTTTATCCACGACGCCACCTAGCCGCCCCTGTACATTTCTATTTAACATGCTTATATTTTAGCCATACATGTTTACATTTTAGTCCTTTTGTGTAAGAAGAATTAGCACTAAGGGAAAAGAAAGGAAACCATGTGGTGGGAAGGAAACATCTAAGAGAAGTTTTTTAAAAGCTAACATAGCATCCTTCCAGTTTCTGTGGGTTGGTTTCTGTTGTTTTGTTTTGCTTTGTTCTCTTCTGGATATGGATCCTAGATCTCTGAACTGCTGAGAGGAGTCGCATCCATTACAGTTGATCAATTTAGGATGCTGTTGTTAATGTGTACAATCTTCTCTTAGGTCTGCTCAGTAGGTGTTATTATTATTTCAGGCTTGTGAATGAGATGAGAAATGAGATGAGAAAACAGAAGCACCCAGAGATGAGTACTCAGAGTCACCCAGCTAGTAAGCATCTGACATTGGATTGCAATCAGAGCTGTCTCATAATCTTTCATCACTCTATAATAGGAACACGGGCCTTTTCTGTGATGGCAGAACTGTTGTCAGTCTTTAGCTCCCTTGTTTTTCCACACCCAATGCTTCTAGTACTTTCTTGAGGCTTATCTGAATCTCAGAGAAGTTTGCATGTCCAGGTACTAATCAAAGGCCATAACAAGAGTAGAAAAAATATTTTCTTTCTTTTTTTTAGTTTTTTTTCTAATTATGTATAAAAATTTTTTTAAACATTTTTTTATTTTGAGTTTCATTCCTAAATTTGCAAGTGGATGAATGTGGAAACTACCTTTGTATGTAATTGAAAAAATAATAACAAAAGGGAAAAATAGTTTTGAATCCTAAATATCTTCCTTACTCCCCTCCCCCTTCCTTGAGAAGGCAAGCAATTTGATATAGATTATATATGGGCATTCATGCAAAATATATTTCCATTTTAACCATGTTTTGAAAGAAAAGGCAGACCAAAAAAAGAAAAAGATTTTTTGGAAAAGTTTGCTTCAGGTTACATTCAATCTCTATCAATTCTCTCTTTCTGGGAATGGATAGATAGCAATTTTTTTTATCATGAGTCTTTGGAATTATCTTGGATCATTGTGTTGCTGAGAACCAAGTCATTCACAGTTGATTATTATACAATGTTGCTTTTCCTATATACAAGAAAACCCCAAAACAAAACAAAGAAGAAATGATAAGCAGGTTGGTTCCCAAAAATGTGGGAAAATGTATATAAAATGAGAATGAGAACACTGTATACAATAACAGCAATATTGTACAATTATGAACATTGAATGACAACTCCTCTCAGCAATACAATGATCCAAGACAATTCTGAAGGATTTAGGAGGACAAATATTCTTCACAGTCAGAAAAAGAATGGAGTCTGAATGCAAATTGAAACATGCTTTTGAAAAGCTTTATTATTTTTTTTGTTTGTGTGAATTTTTTTATCTGTTTTCTTGATAACATGGCTAATATGGAAATGTTTTGCACGGATGCATATGCATAATCTATGTCAAATTGTTTCCCTTCTTGAGGAGGGTGGAGGAGGTAGACTATTTAACTCAAAAAAATTTTGTTTACATGCAATTGTGAAAAAAATTAAATGCTTCTCCCCTGAGGGAGTGGTGGCAATAGCTGGAAGAAGTGCACAGCCGTTGTGGCCATCACAATAGCTATAGTATTAGCAGCAGTCCAAGCAGGAGAAGATATTGGGGAAGAGGCTGACCTCTTCCCCAGGAAGGAGCAATGAGGCCCGGAGTCCCAATGGAGGAAAATCCAAGACCTTGCTTTTTATCACTGTACTTTGAACCACATGTACTGTGTAGGTGATAAAGAAATATGGGGCCTGCAAAAGGAGAGGGCTGGAGGATTGTCTTTTGCCCAGTTAGGGTTTCTTTTTGTTTTCATTAAGTTGTTCTGTGTTCATGCCTTGATTTCTCGTTATTGACAAGAAACTGAAGGAGTTCCTGAATTGAATAGCACCAAAAACCAAGTCAATGTCAGGTTTTCCTAGAGGCGTCCTGGGTCCTCTATAAAATAAGCTATAGAACACAATGTTATTATTGCTGCTTGTCAAATTGAAATTGGTCCTTTTGTGCTCAGTTGACACAATTTCATTTCTTCCTCTGCCTCCCACCTCCTAAATCTCTTCATCCTGACCATGACTCCACTCCTCCTGGTTCTCTAGGTCTATGGCTCTTACTCTTACGCTTTCATCATCTTGACCCCATGGTTGACTAGTTCAACTAATCACTATCCTCTACCTTTGAATCCTTTCTTTACTTATTCTTTTTTCACTTGGTATTAGAAGTCCTGGGGTTGTTCCAACTTCTACCTTCTCTGTTCCTATCTCAAATACATTGCTGACTGCCTCTATTACACATATAATGTTAACTAATCTCAGTGGGACTCTAGAAGCTGAACCAATCCTTTCATTCTTTCCTAATTACTTCGTCACATTCCCAGAAGTCATAGTTCCAAAACAACTCTTCTCAAGCACCCTACTCCCCTTCTCCTTTCTCAGCAAAGGAACTTGCCTGTTAGCTTGACTGAAAAAAATAGACTATCAAGAACTACATCATCGTGGCAGCTAGGTGGTGCAGTGGATAGAGCCAGCCCTGGAGTCAGGAGGACCTGAGTTCAAATCCCACCTCAGACACTTAATAATTACCTAGCTGTGTGGCCTTGGACAAGTCACTACATCATCTCCCCTATTCCAAATCCCTACTTCAAAACCCTTTGACAAAATCCCTTTTCTCTCCTTCACCCTATAATCTTGCTACTTTCCAAAGTTTACCTCACTACCAGTAGCTTTGATCACACTGTCTTTCATTTATTTGAAGTTTTTCCCACTTAAATATATTCTCTATTTCACCTTCAATAGAATTCTGAGCCTAGTCAGTAAGACCTAAGTTCAAATCCAGCCTCAGACACTTACTAGCTATGTGATCCTTCTTTTCCATTTGCCTCAGTTTCCTCAATTGTAAAATGAGTATCATAAAAACACCTACCTCCCAGGATTGTTGTAAGGCTCAAATGAGATATTTGTAAAGTACTTAGCACAATGCCCACACACAGTAAGTAATATATTAATTTTTCTTCTCTTCCCCTTTCCTCCTAGTAATTAAATCCTTACTACCTTCCTTTCCCCATTAACATGTCCTTTTTCCCCTCATCCTTTAAAAATCTACCTTAGATCTACCATCTCCTCAAGGTATTATCTTATATCTCTTCTCCCTTTCAAAGCCAATCTCCTAGAAAACATTGTCTACACTCATTGCCTCCATTTACTCACCTCTTGAATCTAACCCCACTGTTCTATAAAAATTGTCTCTAAAGTTCCCAATCATTTCTTTTTTTTTAGGTTTTTTTTTGCAAGACAATGGAGGTTAAGTGACTTGCTCAAGGCCACACAGCTAGGCATTCATTAAGTGTCTGAGGTCGGATTTGAACTCAGGTCCTCCTGACTCCAGGGCTGGTGCTCTATCCACTGCGCCACCTAGCTGCCCCCCCAATGAAGTCTAAATCCTCCTACCGACTCTCAGCCATCATCCTACCTGACCTCTCTGCACCTGCTTTTTGGACTTCAAAACCACAGCTCAGGTGCTGTCTCATCCTGGAAATTCCCCAAGTACTTGACTGCTCACCTGGGAACTCTATGCAGTCTTTTCACTCTGAATATCCTTCCCCAGACCCACTCTCTTCTCCCATTGGTGAATTCTCCCTGGGGCCTCCATTTGTGCAGGGATCTAGGTTGTTTGGCCTTCAGTTCCTTCCCAGCTCTATTCTGACTTTCTAAACTGACTATCTGAATTCACAACCCACCCCTCCCAGCTTTTTCCTTTATGTGTTGTCTTCTCTCATTAGAATTTAGACTCCTTGGGTTAGGAATTTTCTTTTTACTTCTATGTCTTCCCTCTCAGCTTCAGGGACACTGATCTCTTCTGGGCCCCCCTTACCTGTCTGAGCCCTTTTCAGCTTCTGTTTTGATGGATTATTATATATGTTGCTCTCGATTTGCATGAAGACACCCCAAAGCTCTGTTCCAGACCCTCTTGTCTTCTCTCTCACTACAATTTTCCTGATTTTCATGGTTTTCCCTGCTAACTTGGAGGGAAAGTTGACAACACACAGTTGGCATCAGAGGAGCAGAAAAAGATTGGGCAACTTTCAGAGATTTGGCATACAGCACTGCCTTGGCTCATCATAAACATAAAGACTGGTTTAATGAAAATGATGGGGGAATACAGAAGTTACTAAATGAAAAATGAGAACTTTATAGGGTTTTCCAGCAAGATTGCTCATCCATTTCTAAGAAGGTGGCATTTAATTCCGTCAAAAGTAAAGTCCAAATGAAGTTTAGAGAGAAGAAGAATTCTTGGCTCAGTAAGAAGGCAGATGAAATTCAGTTCTGTGCAGATAGTAAGAATCCAAATTGCTTTTATGATACCCCAAAGGTTATTTATGGGCTAAAGACCTGTGATGCATCTCAACTGCTAAGTGTAGATGAAGTCACATTGACTAGTGACAGGGACATGATCCTAGAGAGATGGCCAGAATGCTTCCATGATATTCTTATGATATTCTTAACAGATCATCTTCAATCAATGCAGAAGTCATTGAATGCTTACCTCAAGTTGAATCAATCCCTTTATAGTTGAAGTTCCAGCTGAAGAAGAAGTTTTGAAGGCCATTACGCTTCTTTCAAGTTGCAAAGAATCTGGTGCTGATTCTATTCCAGCTGAGATCTACAAGGCAGAGTGGGGGGGGGGGGTTCCATTGCTCATCAAAAAACTGACTGAAATTTTCCAGGTTATATGGCATGGAGGTTATTGCCCAAGAATTCAAGGATGCCTCCACTGTCCATCTCTATAAAGGTAAAGGAAATAGATTGTCCTGTGACAATCACTGGGGTATTTCTCTTTTAGTCATTGATAGTAAGATTCTTGCCAGAGTCCTTCTCAATAGGCTGATCCTTCACCTAGAAGGTGGTCACCTCCCTGAGAGCCAATGTGGCTTCAGAAAGGGTTGAGAAACGGTTGAAATGGTGTTTGTCACCCAACAACTCCAGGAAAAATGCCAGGAGCAGGATAGAGATCTCCACACAATATTTGGAGATCTGACCAAGGCCTTTGTCAGTCATGAGAGTTTATGGAAAATTATGTCAACATTTGGTTACCCAGAGAAGTTCATCAGTATTGTACATCACTTTCATGACAACTTGCCCGGGTTCTGGATAGTGGACGATGCTCTTAAGATTTCCCAGTCACCAATGGAATGAAACAAGGCTGTGTCCTTGCTCCCAGGCTTTTTAGCATAATATTTTCAGCCACACAATCAAATATATTCACTGAGAATGAATTCGGCATCAAGGTCAGCTACCACACTAGATGGCAAATTCTTCAACTTGAAAAAGCTTCAAGCCAAGACCAAAGTGGAGGGAGTGTTGATGCTTGATTTTCTATATGCATACGATTGTGCACTAAATGCAGCCTCTGAAGCTGAGATGCAACAAAGTATGGATGATTCTCTGCTATGTGTGTTCATTTTGACCAAACATTTAACACCAAGAAAACAAGGTGCTCCATCAGCTAGCACCATACCATCCATATGTGGAACCATTGATTCCAGCAAATGAAGAAGTCTTGAGTACTGTGGATGATGTTACTTACCTTGGCAGTGTCCTTTCTAGGGAGGTACACATCAACAATGAGGTTGACACGTGCATTACCAGACCTAGCTCAGTATTGGGAGACTCCAAATGAAAATGCAGAAGAGAAGAGGTATTAGACAAATTACCAAACTGAAGTCTACAGAGCTGTTATGCTGACCTCATTGCTGTATGCCTGTGAAACCTGGGCAATCTACCAGCACCATGTCAGGAAAATGAATCACTTGCATCTAAATTATCTTAGGAAGATTGCAGGAAAAGATACCAGACCAACTGCCAAGCATTCCAACATTACCACAGAGAGTGCAACTACAATGGGCTAGACACATTGTTAGAATGTCAGATGTACACTTGCCAAAAAAAACTATTTTATGGAGAACTCACACAAGACAAGCACTCACAAGGAGGTCAGAAGAAGTAACACCAAGACACCCTGGAAATCTCATCAAAGAATTTTAGAATTGATTGTACCATATGGGAGACACTGGCACAGGACTGCCCAGCATGATGTGCCCTCATCGGTGAGGGTGCTTCACTCTATGAGGAAGGCAGAATTGAAGCAGCTGAAAGAAAACATGACATCCATGAGTTTAGAGTACCCACCTCAGGAGTTCACATGGACTATTTGTGCCCAACCTATGCTAGAGCATTCCCAGCTTGCATTGATTGGTCTGGTCAGTCACAGTTGGACACATTCTAATTTGCCTCTAACATGGTGACATTGTTTTGGTCTTCTTCAATAATGAAGGACAAGAACCAACCAATACTTTTTCTTGGTGATCTATTCAGTTCCCAAGGGTTCAATGATCAATTATCATCTTCATGATAATGAAATGAGGGGGGAAAGGAGAGAGGAAATGAAGAAATGACTCTGAAATACCAATAATGTTTCTTCTAGGGAAGTTAGGTGGCACAGGGGATAGAGTACTAGACTACAGTCAAGAAAATTCATCTTTGCTAGTTCAAATCAGGCCTTGGACACTTTCTGAGCTAGTCACTTAACCTTGTTTGCCTCAGTTTCCTCATCTGTTAAATGAGCTGGAGAAGGAAATGGAAAACCATTCCAGTACCATTCCAGTGTCTGCCAAGAACACTCCAAATGGGGTTATGAAGAGTTGAATATGACACATATAGGTATATATATATATATATATATATATATATATATATATATATATGTGTGTGTGTGTGTGTGTGTGTGTGTGTGTGTGTGTGTGTGTGTGTATGCAGGTATCTGTGTATTGTATATAGATGTATATGTACATGCATGCATGTAAGCATACACAAATCCTCACATATACACATATGTATTTTCTGAGTCCAGGAAACATATCACCAACTGCCTGGTGGATATCTCTACCTGGATGTCCTCCAGGTCTCTTTCAAACTACCCAATTTTGTGGAGGGCTCTTAGGTTCTTGATTTCAGGGATATCCAATCAGTTGTCAAAACTTGTCTGTTCTACCTCCACATCTCATGCTGCCATTATAAACATTTATCTCTAGTAAAATGATTTGACACCCTAGTTCAGGCCCTGATCATCTCTTCCCTGGACCATTGCTATAGTTTTTTTTTTTTTTGACCTGTGATTTCATTGGTGTAGGGAATTCCCAGTGGAGAAAATTCCCTCTACCAGTCCAGGCTGTCACTCTCTGAAATTTCTATTCTTGGAGAGTTGTTTGGAACTCTTTGAGGGTCACAGAGCCATGCTGGGACTTGAACCCAACTTCTTGTCTTTGACTTTTTATCCTCTAAGCTATGCTGCCTTGGGATAGTTTCTTCATGCCTTCTACATTCCAGTCAAACCAACCTACTGACCTCAGCCTCAGCACTTGAGCTCCTACTTCTGGACCTTTGCATGGGGTGACCCCAAGGCTACAATGATTTAGGGTACATCAGCATCTCCTCCCCTTTCAAGAATTCTGAATTTTCTCCAAGGCTCAGATCAGGTGCCATCTCTTACACAAGGCCTCTTCTGATGCCCTCAGTTTGCAATGCAATCCCTCTCCCCCTCCCTTTCCCCTTTCCCTCTCTCCTCCTCCTCCTTTCTCTCCTTATCCCTCTTCCTCTATCTTCCTCTTTCCTCCATCCCCCTCTTTCTCTCTCTCCTTTCCCCTTCCCAAAATACTTTATATTCTCTGGCCTGTGTACCTGTGTACATAATATATTGTCTCTGATTCTCAACATAAGCTCCTTGAGGGAAGGGACTGTTTCTCAAGTCCATTAATCTTTGTACCTCCCTCCCTCCCCCGAATTTAGCATTGAACTGAGTATTTAGGAAATTAAATTTAAGAAGTTTAAGGGTCAAAGTTTAAGAGAAAGTGAAACTCTTTTGACCACTGAAAACTCTCCCAAACATTCTAGTAGGCTCCCATTGCAAGGAAAGTATAAAAATCATTTATTGAATAATTGATAACACCCTGAATTTTTTCTAGAAGTCATTAAGTGCAACCTATAAAATGCTGCTTTCTACATCAAAGCTGGTCATGAGCTATTCAGGTAGTCTGGGGTTAGGAGCTCTTAGGAAATTCCTGTTGTTGTGGTCTCACATTCCCTGAGGCTAGAACAGTTGGCAACTTGTCAGGACCTTTCATCTTTGTATCCAAGCCCAGAAACCCAAGTAATTAGATATGTTGCTCTGAATCAAAGGATAAATTCAATGGGGAATGGGGGGTGTGGTCTAAGCATTTCCAATTAGCAGTATCTGTATTTTAAAAACAATTTAAATATATTTATATATAATATCTATATCGACCTATCTATTATTTGCTTTAAAATGGTATTCTCCTTCCTCTCCCAAGTTTATCATCTATTTCCTGGGTCATGAGTCCAGCGGCATTTGGGAGACCTGTATTATAACCCTGGACCTTCCATCAACTCGCTCACTATGTGTCCTCTCTGGACTTCAATTCCCTATTTTGAAAAATAAGAGAGTCTGTCTACTCTAACCCCTTTGCTAAAGGTCAGACTGGACCAGATCAGCTCCCTGGTAGATTAGGGTCAAAGTTAGAATGAATTGAGACACTCATAGTCCATGTAACAGTTTACCAAAGAATGTTTACTTAAACCACAGTAAGGGAAGGCTATACAACAGGGATATCGAGTTGATTCAGTTGAGTGAAGCTCCTCTGCCTCTGAGTTGTCCATGGTGATGTGCTGTGATTGGGGAGATCCTGGAGTTCCTCATTACTTTTGTACTCAGGTGACCAGGTAGAAATGTCAGTGGTTTGAACCTTTACTCTAATGAAGTCTTAAGAGTGTTTTTTTTAAAAAAAATATATCTTTTAAAAGAAGCAACTAATCCATGGAAAGAAATTCTGGCATATATTCCTCCTACTATACTCCACTCCTCAGTGACAAGGTCATTTTTAAGAACATGAAAACGTTTTAGTATTTCATTTTTTTCCCAATTACATGTTAAAATAAATTTTAACCTTTGTTTATAATTTTGAGTTCCAAATTCTCTCCCACATTCCCATACTTCCCCTACTCCTTAAGAAGGAAAGCAATTCAATAAAGATTATACGTGTGCAGTCATATAAAACATATTTCCATATTAGTCATATTCTGAAAAGAAACAGACCAAAAAACCCTCAAGAAAAACAGAAAGTAAAAAAGCAGTATGCTTTTTTCTTCATTGAGATTCTATCAGTTCTTTCTCTGGAGGTAGATAGGACTTTTCATCATAGGTGCCTAAGATTTGTCTTGGATCATTGTATAACTGAGAATAGCTAAGTCATCCACACAGCTGACTATCATACAATATTTTCTGATACTATGCACAACCTTCTCCTGGTTCTGCTCAACTGATTTTGCATCAGTTTGTGTAAATCTTTCCAGGTTTTTCTGAAGGTATCCTGCACCTCATTTCTTTTAGCACAATAGTGCCCCATCACAAACAACTTGTTGAGCCATTCTCCAATCAATGGGCATGCACTCCATTTCCAAATCTTTGGGTGGTAAGGTCTTAAAGGAAAGTAGTAATCTTCCACTCTTTAAATGGATCTTGGACTGTTATTGGCTAACCCTAACTTCATGGATGAAAGAATTGAATAGGCAGAAGTAGAGGAGGAAAAATTAAGCCCAAAAGATAAAAACAAAGACAATAAAGACCTCCTAAAAGAGTAGCAGAAAAGGGAAGAAGGAAGTCTTTGCCTTCTCACTTTGGAAGGAACTAGCTCTAGATTTAAGTAACCTGGTCCATGAGGTGGGTGATATCCATTTTTACAGTTCAGAGAGTTCACAGTGGGTCTCTGTCTATAAAGAGATTGACCCTAAGCAGAAGCAGCACCAGAAGCATCAGGGTTATGGTAAGGGAAATGACTTTTCAGCATCAGTCATAGATCCTTAGCTTAAGTTGGAGTCACCTATAGTAAGGCAACTGAGAGACCATTACCCTCTTTCAGGTAGTTTGTCCCAATTCTAGGCCTGATATTAAGAACCTGCCTCAATGACCACTGGATATCATACTGGTAGTGGTATGGAGGGGGTTCTATCAATTCTGAATTATGGCAAAAAAAAAGGCAGTGACTACACTGACCCTGAGTTTGCCACTGGCAATGCCACTGCTCACTTTGCTAGAGTTTGTATCTACCATTTGGCCCACCACTGCCCCTAGGACCTGTGCTTCTTCCTCCTTCCCTGCCTGTTGCCCACTGGGTTGCCCACTGGGGTCAGCATCATTGCCTGCTGATGCTCTGCTTCCTTGTTCCAGGGCTAGGAATGCCTCACTGTTCCCTGAGCCTGTAAGTTGTCATTGATGCACTGAGGCAGGGCAGGAGCATTGCCAAAACTTAGGTAATTACTATCCCTGGTTGGACCACCATGCTGCTTCTCTCAGTGACCACTAAAAGAAATTCTTCCAGTCACCTGGCTGTCTGTTTTGAGAGACCCAGGAGCTCCTGCTAGTGGAAACTCACATGGCTTCTCCCAGGACTAGAACTGTCCAGCTCAGGATCACCTTCCCTGTACTTAAGAAAAGAGACTCAAAAACAAAACCTTTTGAAAAGACAAAAAAAAACAGAGGCTGCTTTAGCTAGTATGTATGCCATGAGTAGGAAGGCATCATTTCCACAAGGATAGGGGTTGGAGCTCCACAGGGACCTCTTACCCATCTCTCAGTGGGGAGAGAGTGGGAGAGAGAGACAGAGAGAGACAGAGAGATAGAAATATAGATGACAGATGTAAAGAGACAGAGAGATAAAAATACTTAGAAAGACAGAGAGAAACTGAGAGACTGAAAAAGAGAAATAGACTGAGAGACACAAAAAGACAGAGAAAACTGAAAGAGACTGAGAGACTTGAGAAAGAGAAACACATACATACAGAGAGCATAGTATCATTACAAGAGTAAATATGTCTCTTTTTTCAAACTGATGCAGCCTCATTTGTTGTGAGGTACCTTTGTCCATGTCCCCAGATGCAGAAATATTTAAGTGACTTTCCAGGGCCTCTTCACAAGCACCAACATGTGAGAAAATTCTGGGTAGCCTCTACAATGTCATCAAAATGAACCCCCCACCAAAAAAAATTAAAAGTTTTGTCAGCACAGGTTTTTGGTTTTTTCCAACCCAAATAGCTCCTTTCTTATTCACCACAAAAATCTCAGAGTAACAAAAAGTCATTCCTTTTAGATTATCTAGAAACATTCATGTTAAACTTACTACTCATAATTTCCTTCAAGTGTGGAAAAGCTTCAGTTTTTGTTTTTTTCCATTGGGGAAAAAAACCAAAAAAACCCCAAACAATACCCCAATTGAGTCTTTCTTTGATATTGAGAGGTAAGCTGAGTTCTGAGGAAATCCTTTAATAAATGTTGAAGAAGGCTTAAATTATTGAACTGGATGGAAGGTCCAGAGCCTCCATAGCAGGAGATTAGGATCCTGCTCAAATGAAAAAATCATACAAGTTCAATCAGCAAATAATTTACGGAGTAGCCCTGGAATCAAGAAGTAACTTTGACCTTTGACCTCAGACACTAGTTATGTGACCCTGGGAAAATCATTTAACCTCTGCCTCAGTTTCCTCTGCTTTAAAAATGGGGGTCATGAGGGCAGCTAGATGGTGCACTGGATAGAGCACCAACCCTCGAGTCAGGAGGATCTGAGTTCAAATCTGACCCCAGATACTTAATAATCACCTAGCCATGTGACCTTGGGTAAGTCACTTAACCCCATTGCCTTGCCAAAAAAGGAAATAGGGGTCATGAAAGCACCCAGTTCCCAAGGTGGTTGCCAAGACTCAAATAAGATGTTTGTAAAGGCCTGAGCAAAGTGACTGCCATATAGTAGGCACTTAATAAATACATGTTCACTTCTTTCTCTTCTCCCCCCTCCCCCCACTGCACTTATCTTTAGGCTTCAGATGTTAAAGACACAGAACACATTCACATCCATCTCTATTTGTTGAATGGTATAGACAGTTTGTATTCTAAAACTCCAAACTCCAACAGTGATACAGGATGTCCCTTGGTAGGTGATATTTACGGGGATCAAATGATGTGTTTGCAAAGCACTCTGTAAATCTTGAAATGCTATCAAAATATCAGCCATTACATGATCACTGTCATGACTAGGCCTGGAGTATTCATGGCTTACCCACAGTACCCACCTGGGGACCCCATCAATTTCTCAATTAGAACCCAGCCAAAAGTGAAATCTTATCCCTTAAACTCTAAGCTTCTCAGTTTTTGATGAGAGCACCATTATCTACTGAATAATTCAGGCTTTGGAGTTAGTTGACTTGCCCTGATCTCTCCTCATCTCATGTCAAATCAATTGACAAGGTCTATCAATTCTTCTCAATGGTATTTCTTACCTCCTTCCCCTTCTTTTTAGTAGTGTTGTTTGTCCTTCATTTTCAGAGTACCCAATACATCATGAAGTGATATCTAGACTCTCAAGTGAATTGGATTTAAGTGAGGCAAAGTTACACAGTCATCAGCCTCACTCACACAGCCACCACCCCTAGCCCTTATCACATCTTTGCTAGATTATTATTTTGGTATAAGTAACCAGAGTTAAATGACTTGCCCAGGGTCACACAGTTTGTAAGTGAACTCAGGTTCTCAAGGACCAGTGCTGTAACCACTGGGCCACCTAGCTGCCCTGTAATTCCTAGATGAATACAACACCTTACAGAATTCAAAATTTGAGACTTGGGAGAGCAGTCCAAGTCATATCTGAAAAAAATCCCCCCTATAATACAATTGTCAAGTTCAGTTTCTGGTGAATGCCCTTCAGTGGAGACCTGTGACCTCTTCTTGCATTGGAAAATGCTTTCTGGGGTCTTCATTTCATGAAAAAACCCAACCAGCTTCCATTCCCCTCTGAGGTCTCTTTCTGACTTTTGCACCTGCTGTTGGCTCCTCCTAGACCTCTCCTTAGCACTTGGGGTCTCCTTTCCCTGGAACATTCAACCCTCTCTGTGACCTTCTGACCCTGGAATAGCCATCTGCCAGGATTGCCTTCTTCTTCCACTGAGGATTTCCTCCTGGAATCCCCACTTTGTGGAGGGTCTCAGGCCCCATTCCTGACTTTTTAGCTCCCTTTTATGTTTGACCTTCCCCTACTGTCTGTTTGTATCTTTTAGTATCCTCAAACTTAGCATGCTGCATTGTACATAATGGAGGCTTACTAAATGCTTCCTTCCTTTCCTCCTTCTTTCCCTCCTTCCTTCCTCCCTTCTCTCCCTCCCTCCTTCCTTCCTTCCCTCCTCCCCCTAACTCTTGGGGCAGCTTGCTCCTCATATTAAATTTAGTAATTTGCAGTTTCCAACCAGAGCTCCTGATTGGACTCTCTGCAGACTAGCCAAACCAGTGTATCTACAGTGACCTCAGTGACCCAGGTAATGAGAGGCTTCTGTTCCAGTCCCAGAGAGAGGTCCAGGGCTCCCAGGAACTCTGGCTGCTAATCTAACACCCTCCCAAGGGGATCTTCTCCTCCTCTCTCAGTGTGTTGGAAAGACTTTGAGGTTAATTGGGAGCGAACTCAAATTCCTGGGAGACACTTGTGGACTGCAGCCATTGGGAATGCATGTAACTGGTTAATACAGCAGAGCACTTATTAATTGTTGCCAAGTTTTGCTATTAGCTTGCTTTATTATTATAGTTATCTCTTCCACATGATGGGGGTTAGAGGCACAGTGCCCCTATGATCTGAAAAATCTGATTAAATTGGTTTTGGCCTTCCCTTCATACCAGAAAAGACATCTGAATAATTCTGGTATTAAAGATAACATATTGGGGGCAGCTAGGTGGCACAGTGGATAGAGCACTAGCCCTGGAATCAGGAGCACCTGAGTTCAAATCCAGACTCAGACAATAATGGGCTAGATGTGTGACCTTGGGCAAGTCACATAATCCCATTGCCTTAAATAAATTTTTTTAAAGATAACATGCTGATATTATGCAAACTATACATATATTTTATGCATTTCCCAGTTTCTACCCTGTTTCTCTGTCATCAACAGCTTCTGCAAAACTCCTTGAAAAATTCCCATTTAATTTCTTATACCAACCTACAATATTTCAAAACTACAGTTGGGAAAGTCTCAATATGGAAAAAAGAACTGTCCTACTGCATGATCCTTGCTTCAAATTCATTTGGCATTTGACATGATCAAGATAAAGAGACAGATTGATGGTAGCACAAGTCAAAGAGGGATTTGTAGGAACCCTCCGCCCCCCCCCCCCCCAAAGAAAAATAAAACTTGATCCGTGTAAAGTCAGTGACTGGGTTTGAGACTCATGGATTAAAATGATCTGTGTCATGGATGAACTTGAAAAGGTCAAGACTATCAAGGGACTTGGGGGGGCAGGGAAATGTAAAGGAAGGTGTGACAGTGGATTGGATTAATACAAAAGAAATAGTTGTGAATGCCTATTGTAATCTACTGTTTGATAAACCCAAAGACTCCAGTTTCTGGGATAAGAATTCACTAACAAAAACTTCTGGGAAAATTGGAAAATAGTATGGCAGAAACTAGGGATAGACCAATATCTAACTTCCTAGCCCAAGATGAGATCAAAATAGGTACAGGATTTCAACATACAAATTGATAACATAAATCAGTTAGGAGAACAAAGAATGGCTTATCTGTCAGATCTACGGAAAGGGGAGTAGTTTATGACCAGAGACAGAAAACATTGCAAAATGCAAAATGGATATATATAGTATCAGAAACACTAGTTGTACAAATTGTTTTGGAACTTACTGCATTCCTTTTCATCTTAGTTGCATTGGTTTTATTTGTAAAACTTTTAAATTTAATGTAATCAAAATTATACATTTTGTACTTTTTCATATACATCAATTGGGAAATGAGTTGTCTAAAAATACAAGTCATTCCCCAAGTGATGAATAAGCAGTTTTCAGATGAAGAAATTAAAACTATCTGTAGTTATGTAATAAAATGATCTAAATCATTATTGATTAGAGAAATTCAAATTAAAACAACTCTGAGATACCACCTCACACCTATCAGATTGACCGATATGACAAAAAAGGAAAATGAGCAATGTTGGAGGGTATGTGGCAAAATTGGGACATTAATGCATTGCTGGTGGAGTTGTGAACTGATCTAACTTTTCTGGAAAGCAATTTGGAATTATGCCCAAAGGGCATTAAAACTGTACATTCCCTTTGATCTAGCAATACCACTACTAGGTCTGTACCTTGAAGAGATCATAAGAAAGGATAAAAAAAAAACATGTGTACAAAAATATTTATAGCAACTCTTTTTGTGGTGGCAGAGAAATGGAAATTGAGGAGTTGCCCTAGGGAATGACTGAACGAGTTGGTATATGAATACTATGGAGTACTATTGTTCTGCAAGAAATCATGAGGGAAAAAAAGCCTGGAAAGCCTTGTGTGAACTGATGCTGAGTGAAGTGAGCAGAACTAGGAGAGCATTGTATACATTAACAGCAACATTGGGTGATGATCCAATATGATGGACTTGTTCTCAGCAGTACAATAGTCAAAGACAATTCTAAGGTACTTGTGATGGAAAATACCATCCACCTTCAGAGAAGGAATGATGGAATCTGAATGTAAACCAAAGCTTACAATTTTTTTCCTTTCCATTCTTTCTTTCTTTTTTTTAGGTTTTTTTTTTTTTTTTGCAAGGCAAACCGGGTTAAGTGGCTTGCCCAAGGCCACACAGCTAGGTAATTATTAAGTGTCTGAGACCAGATTTGAACCCAGGTACTCCTGACTCCAGGGCCAGTGCTTTATCCACTATGCCACCTAGCCATCCCTCCATTCTTTCTTTATTTAGAATTTTACAATTTTCGCCCTAATCCTGCTTCCCGCCCCCCCCCCCAGAAGGCAGTCTGTTAGTCTTTACATTGTTTCTATGTTATACATTGATCTCAGTTGAATGTGATGAGAGAGAAATCATATCCTTAAGGAAGAAACAAAGTGTAAGAGATAGCAAAATTACATAATAAGATAATGTTTGTTTTTTAAGTTAAAGGTAATAGTCTTTGGTCTTTGTTCAAACTCCAACAATTCTTTCTCTGGATACAAATAGTATTCTCCATCATAGATTTCTATCCCAAAATTGAGACTGATTGTTGCATTGATGGAATCCTTTCGATTCTTAACAGACATTCAGAATATTGCCATTAATTCCTTAATTCTGAGGTCACATGATTAAGTAAAACTGAAGCTCTAGTCTCCTAATTCCTATTCATTCAACCAAAGTGTGTAATGTGTCCTAAATCATTGTAGCTATACAGAATTTATTTAAATCTTGGTCCTTGCCCTCATGGAGCTTTCCTGTCTAGTGAAAGATTAAAACATAGACTAATTCTATTTGTAATATTACCAAGTATGGCACCAGAGATGAAAAAAAACAAAGGTGCTATGTGGGTGCTGAGGGAATCAGTATCCAAAGTCATATATACCTAGTAAGTGTCTGGGGCTGGATTTGAACTCAAGGTTTCCCAGTCATTTTTGGTTTTGTTTTTGCAAGTCAATGGGGTTAAGTGGCTTGCCCAAAGGCCACATAACTAGGTAATTATTGTCTGAGAATAGATTTGAACTCAGGTCCTCATGACTCCAGGGCCAGTGCTCTATCCACTATGCCATCTAGTTGCCCCAAGACTTTCCAGTTCTAGGCCCAGCACTCTGTCCAGCTGCCTGCCCTTCTAATTCCAGATTCTACTTCCTGCTTTTTTCTTTCAAGTAGAAAGAAATCCTCATTCTTCTATTTAAAAAAACTGTGTCTGAAAGCTAAGAACATTGCTTTACCTTGTCCCTGAATTGCCCTCCGCCCCTTGTTTGAGCCAAATTTGCCAACATATTCTAAAATACTCTTTTTTCCTTTTAAAGATTTTATTTATTTTGAGTTTTACAATTTTTCCCCCAATCTTCCTTCTCTCCCCCCAGCCCCCACAGAAGGCAATTTGCCAGTCTTTACATTGTTTCTATGGTATACATTTATCTAATTGAATGTAACGAGAAAGAAATCATATCCTTAAGGAAGAAACAAAGTATAAGAGATAGCGAGATCAGACAATAAGACATCAGGTTTTTTTTCCTAAACTAAAGGTAATAGTCCTTGGCCTTTGTTCAAACTCCACAATTCTTTCTCTGGATACAGATGGTATTCTCCATTGCAGACACCCCCAAATTGTCCCTGATTGTTGCACTGATGGAATGAGCAAGTCCATCAAGGTTGATCATCGCTCCCATGAACATTTTTGTTGCCCTTTGGGTATAAATCCAACCAGAAAGGTTGGATGAGTCCATAGTTCCACCAACAATGTATTAGTGTCCCAGATTTCCCACATCCCTTCCAACATTGATCATTATCCTTTCTGGTCAAGTTGGCCAGTCTGAGAGTTGTGAGGTGGTACCTCAGAGAAGCTTTAATTTGTGTTTCTCTAATAAGTAATGATTTAGAGCAGTTTCTCATATGACTATGAATTGCTTTGATTTCCTCATCTGTAAGTTGCCTTTGCATATCCTTTGACCATTTGTTAATTGGAGAATGGCTTGTTTTTTTTTTAAATTTGACTCAGTTCTCTGTATATTTTGGAAATGAGTCCTTTGTCAGAAATACTAGTTGTACTAAGCACAAAGGGCAACAAAAATGAGCATACCCTTTGATCCAGCAATACCACTACTGGGTCTATACTCTGAAGAGATGATGGAAAAGGGTAAAAACATCACTTGTACAAAATATTCATAGCAGCCCTGTTTGTGGTGGCAAGGAATTGGAAATCAAGTAAATGTCCTTCAATTGGGGAATGGCTTAGCAAATTGTGGTATATGTATATCATGGAACACTATTGTTCTACTAGAAACCAGGAGGGATGGGAATTCAGGGAAGCCTGGAGGGATTTGCATGAACTGATGCTGAGTGAGATGAACAGAACCAGAAGAACACTGTACACCTTAGCAGCAACATGGGGGCAATGATCAACCTTGATGGACTTGCTCATTCCATCAGTGCAACAATCAGGGACAATTTGGGGCTGTCTGCAATGGAGAATACCATCTGTATCCAGAGAAAGAACTGTGGAGTTTGAGCAAAGACCAAGGACTATTACCTTAAATTTAGGGAAAAAACCTGATATCTTATTGTCTGATCTTGCTTTATGTTTCTTCCTTAAGGATATGATTTCTCTCTCATCACATTCAATTTGGATCAATGCATACCATGGAAACAATGTAAAGACTGGCAAATTGCCTTCTGTGGGGAGGGAAGTTTCTTCCATACTAACTTCCAATTTTCCCAGCAGTTTTTATCAAAGAGAGAGTTTTTATCCCAATAGCAGGACTCTTTGGGTTTATCAAACAGCAGATTACTATAATCATTTCCTGCTATTGCCCCTAGTCTATTCCACTGATCCACCACTCCATTTCTTAGCCAGTACCAGACAGTTTTGCTGACTGATGCTTTATAATATAATTTTAGATCAGGTAGAGTTAAGCCCCCTTCTTTTGCAATTTTTTTATTGCATCCCTGGAAATTCTTGTCTTTTTATTCTCCATATGAATTTACTTGACATTTTTTCTAACTTGTTAAAGTAATTTTTAGGAATTTTGATTGGCAGGAAAGCTTACAATTTCAACTATTAAAATTTGTCTTATGTTTTATGGGGTTTTTCCTTATAGTTTTTTCTTTTTGTTTGGATCCTTCTTTCACAATATAATTAATATGGAAATATATTTCACTTAACTATACTGTGGAAAACCTTTACTAGATTGCTGTCTGTAGGAGGGAGGGGAAGGGAGGGAGGACAATGTGAAACTCAAAACCTTACAAAAAAATGATTTTTGAAAACTATCTTTGCATGTAGTTTGAAAAATAAATTAATTAAAAAATAAAAAATAAAATAAATTATCCATATACTTGTTACCCCTCAAAGAATGTAAGTTCCTGGAGGGCAGGGATCATTTGGGTGTTTTCCCTTCATCTTCACCATCTACAACAGAACTTTGCATACTGCAAGTGAAGTACAACATCAATATTTGTGTAATTCCTGTATAGAAGGGGGTCCTTGACACCTTTCTGGGCCCTGAGAAATGCCTCAGAAATATAAACTTGGGGGGCAGCTAGGTGGCGCAGTGGATAGAGCACTGGCCCTGGAGTCAGGAGTACCTGTGTTCAAATCCGACCTCAGACACTTAACAATTCCTAGGTGTGTGGCCTTGGGCAAGCCACTTAACACCATTTGCCTTGCAAAAAAAAAAAAAAAAAACCTAAAAAAAAAAGAAATAAACTTGGCTAAATGCCTTTGGGTCTGAGAATAATCTGACCCAAATGCTTTGGATCTGAGAATAATGGGACCCAAATGCTTGACTCTGGAAGTCACGAGATATACCATAAAGTTGTCTGAGATACACCAAACACTCTTGTTAACCTAATCATTTTGCTGTATCTGTAAAATTCCTGCTTCCTCCCAAGACTGCGTCCTCTTCCACAGAGGGAACTGGCACCATAAGATAGTAAATTCAACTCCCTTAAACCTGTGGGAAAGCCCATGAGTATATGATTCTCTCTGTCTCGGGAAAACATGTTCAGACATAACACAAAGACCCTCACTGTCTTCTGTCTTTGTCCATCCCCCTATCTACACTAGGCCACATGTTTGCATATGTTTGAAGTAGTCTGACAAGAAAATATATATCTAACCGCTGTCTCTGCTTCTGTATCCTGCTTGCTCACAATACCCTCAACCCCCCAAAATATTATAAAAACCTTGTCCTCTGGACACGCTGGGCCATGCAATTTGAGGGAAAATGTAACTCTGCATTATCAGGTAATAAATCTCCAAAACTTATCAAATTTTGGTCTCCATCTCACTCTTTGGGTTCAACACAAGTAGATAATAAATGTTTATGTCTTTTGGTTTCATGTCATTTATATATACACACATTACACATTTATTGTATTTCTATGTATACATATGCATTTATACATATACATACAGTCCCCTTATTCTTGTTCCAGGTATATGTGTATAATAAACACATATGTACCAACATGCACATACTATATATGTGTATATAGACACATATTCCCCTCATCCTTGGTCTCTGTGTATATATACATGTATGCATGCAAATAAAATAGACATATATTGTGTATTGTTTACGCACATCCCTATCTTTTCTCCAGGTGTGTACACATTACATGCATATACACTTTAATATATGTATGCTCACATGGTGTACACATGTGTGTATGTACATAGATATAGGTGTATGTACAGTGTATTGCAGTCCTTGTGTCACACATGTTTATATATACATACAGACAGTATACATATACAAACATATACCTCATGTGTACATGTGTGTATACACACAACACTCCCCTCATCCTTGCTCCAACTGAATATTTGAACATGTGTGAATATACATTTTCTTGCACAAATATGCCCATTCATGCCCTTTCCTTACCTTAACCACTGGCATATGGCACTTCTGCTGCAGATATAGAAAATAATGAGTCTAAATCCCAATAAGGATTCTTTCAGTAGCATCTTGAGCAAATAAGTAGCCATCTTTGAAAGCCTCCAGTGCAAGTGAACTTCTCAAGGAAATTCATTTTGCAAAAGTTAGTCATTTTAGTCATGTCTGACTTAGTTTCCTCATCTGTAAAAAGAGTTTTGAGAAGGAAATGGCAAACCACTCCAGTACCTTTGCCAAAACTCTCAAAGGGGGTTATGAAGAGTCAAACATGACTGAAAATGACTGAACAATAGCAAAACTGCCTGAAGTTCCAATCTTAGAACTCATGCCTACCTTCAACTGGCAGACCTACCAACTTTCAGTCTCAATCCTGAGATTATGAATAATGGTCCAACCCCTAATGAATCATGTTGTGTGGCTGGCTTATGCTCCCTTAGGGCCTCCTAAAGTTGGCATTAGGTAGGAAAGGGCCTGCCTCTGAACTGGGCCTCCCCCTCAATCCAGGCACCCTTTCATCCAAGAAAGTCTTACCATAATGTAGCAGCATGTACTTCATCTTCCTCCAAAACATATGAGTCCTCTCTCTATGAGTAGTCACTTGCCCTTGGTAGTCCATTCACAACCAATGAACAGGACCTTCAGAGTGTCTGCTCAACATCATGTCGTAGTGAGGAATTGTCCTTTCAGTGTTGTAGACATTCTCTGGGTCCTTTGACTTACAGACATAAGAGTTCAATTTTTCAGCAAATTGGTCTGGAGTTACCATCTTGTGCTCTCCTTGGACACTACTATTTTTCAGTAGATCTCTGTCCCCTGTCCGGAGGTCTTGACAATGAACTGGAGTATCTTGTTATTCTGTGAGCCAAGACCCAGGCAGTCATGTCCTTACATCTACTCTTTATCTGCTGCTTTGCCTGGCTTCAAATCCACTTAACAAGATACACTCACCTCCCAGTCACCCACCCCCAGGTGACACTCATCAACTCGAATCTCACTATCATGCTGTGGGAGCTTGGGCAAGCCATTCAATCTATGTGCTTCAGTTTTCTGATCTCTAAAATAGAGATAATAACAGCATTTACCTTATCAGGGTGTTGTAGAGATCAATAAAAATCGTAATGCAGCCAGCATAGTAAATGCTTTAGAAATGTTAGCTATTATTCCAGTTACTATTAATTGTTCATCTAGGATCCTATGTGTAATGTGAGTCAAATCCCTTCCCCTTCCTCATATGTAAAATGAGAGAGTTGTACTAGATGGCCCTTCCAGCTGCAGAACTCTAATCCTAAAAAAAAAAGTCTTTAGCTCTTCAAAATCCTTCAGACTCAGTCAGGTGAGAGACATTTCAAATTTTTTTGAGTCATCATTCACTCCAGGCTGAGACCCGATGAGACTTAGTAGAGGCTTACAAACCTAATTCTTGTCAATTGACAACTTTTGATCAGGTCTTTTGATTCATGTGTAGCATTGTCAGCAGCCTTTCTTTATGTTCTATATTTTAGAAACTACTAGATGGCTCAGTGGAGAGTTCTGGCCTGGAGTCTGGCCAGACCTGAGTTCAAATGCTACCTTAGACACTAGCTGTGTGATACTGAATAAGTTACTTTTCCTTGGTCTGCCTCAGTTTTCTTATCTGTAAAATGGGAATAATGTTGAGTGGGACAAAGTCTGAGATTTCTTCAGTAGAATATTATAGATTAGAACTGCATCTCTTCTGCCCCTGACAAACAACTCTTGGGATATCAGTGAGTGGTATTACTACTGGAATGTAAAGAGCAAACTGACTTTTGTTTCTTATCTACTGAGTCTTCAGGAAGGCTGCCGCATGTCTCTGGATTATTTAAATTACTTTATAGGCTTAGATTGTAAAGACCTCATTCTTACCTAAAGAGGATAGGTAAGTGGGGGGGAGGGGGATTGAGTTAGCATAAATATGACCTTTGGGTCTTCTCTCTTTGCCTCAGTCTCTGTAATTGATTGGGACCCTTCCTCTAGAAACAAATAAAACTTTCTCTTCATATCTTGAGAGATCTCCGAAATTTATTTAAGTGGCATTCATCCGCACAATGTAAAAGAAGGCCAATGATAGTACCTACTTCCACCTGTGGTAAGGATCAAATGAGATACTTAGCACAGGACTACTCCATTTCTTCTAAGGGATTCTTGTCCACAGTGTAGTATCTGTAATGATCACATGAATCAAATTCACCCATTCCCATTCATTTAAGTTCACTGAACCCCAAGAGGCCAAGATCCTTCTGTCTTCTGTTTTTCCACATCCAACTCCCCTTGGTAAATTGATCTTACATTCCAGGTTCCTATTCAATATTGATCTTTTTCATTGTGTTTGTTTTTGCAAGACAGTGGGGTTAAGTGACTTGCACAAGATCACCCAGGTAATTATTAAGTGTCTCAGGCTAGATTTGAACTCAAGTCCTCCTGACTCCAGGGCCAATGCTCTATCCACTGTGCCACCTAGCTGCTCCTGCAATATTGATGCTTATAGCATTGGATTTTCCTTTCGTTATCAAACAAGCTTCCTTTCAACTTTAGCCCAGACACTTCATTAGTACTGGAGCAACTTGTAATTATCCTCCATTCTTCCCCAGTAGTTTGCTGGGCACCTTTCCAGCTATGGAGCTCATCTTCCAGTGTCATCTTGTTTATATCATTTTTTTATGGTCTGTGAGGTTTTCTTGGCAAAGACATTGCAGTGGTTTTCCATTTCTTTCTCCAGTGGATCACCTTTTGTCAGAATTCTCCACAACGAACTGTCTGTCTTGGGGAACCTTGCTAGCTCCTAGCTTCATTAAATTTCCTAGGTCTCTCTGGATTGAGAAGGCAGTGATCCAGAAGGGGAGGTGTTTTATAAATGTCCATTATTATTATTATTTAGATATCATTCATAAAGTGCTTCGCACAATACAACAGGTGCCTAATAAATGTTTGTTCTCTTCTTTCCTTCCTTTCCAAACATGACCAGATCATTCAGATATGCTAACAACTCCAAGAAGTTTAGACCACTAATTGTGTTTTCCATGAGCCTTTGAAAAATAGTGTACAACATGGAAACAATGTAAAGACTGACAAATTGCCTTCTGTGGGGGCTAGGGGGAGGGAAGTAAGATTAGGGGGAAAATTGTAAAACTCAAAATAAATAAAATCTTTAATAAAAAATGAGAGAGCCCCCGAAATCCCTTGGGATAGGGGCCCAAGCTGATAGAGTCCAACTGGGTGGGTGAAGGTCATATTTTCCCCTTTATCTTCCTTTGCCACGGGGATAAATTGAACAAGACCAGAGCTACGAATCACTAACTGCCCAGAAAACAGTCCAGGGCACTTTGGGCTTGGGGTCTAGTGTTCCTCTCCACCTCTGTTCTTGTCCAAGTTCTAATAATACACATAGTATCCTGATTCTTCTGGGACTGAACAAAGGACCTGGAACCTAGTAGGAATCTAATAAATGCTTGTTGCTTGTTTGGTACTGATGCCACAGATTGCCAATTTCTAATCATCCCATAGGTACATGGTGATTCAGGACTGGTACTCATAAGGGACTGGCTATTCCATTCTGGGGATAATGCTTCCTCCCCTTTCTGCTTCCATTTTACTCCACGTAGTTCCATGACCAGGAAATGCAGTGAGATTTTTGTTCTCTTTTTAAGCTGTGTTGGTTGAAATCTTGGCAAATAGAATCCATGACGGGTGACTGCTCTCTTTGTTGTGGAGGCTTCTGGGAGTTGTAGTCTAAAGAGAACTCAAGGCCTGTAATAGACACACCCACCATAACATACGTCAATAAAGTGTCATTTCAGGAAGATGAAGGAGCCAGCAACTGGGAAACTCAGAAAAGGCCTCTTGTAGAAAGGGGTTATGGGTGGAAACTTGGCAGAAACTTGAATTCTAAGGAGTTGAGATGAAGACATTCCAGGCAGCGAAACGAGAAAGTGGGATAATATTTGGAAAGCACTTAGAACAATACCTAGCCCATGGTAGGTTCTCTATAAAACCTTATGCCCTCCCCACTTCCCCAGGCAGCGTGACCTGCCTGTACAAACATGTTTAGGTGGGAGATAGCATGAACTCAGTAATCATGAAACAAATATGACATCATGATATTCCTCTGAAAGACCCCAGAGCGAAACTATAAAATCAGATCCTTCTTCCTCATTCCCCTCTGGGCCCCAAGCACTCTCCTCTCACTTAGAGACTAACAAATTTCTTCTTTAGGTGGTGGGGGCATAGTGGCTAGAGTGCTGGGCCTGAAGTCAGGAAGAACTGAGTTCAAGTCTGGACTCAGACACGTACCAGCCATGTGATTCTGGGCAAGTCATTTCACCTCTGTCCTTCACTGTAAAATGGGGATGATAATAATAATAGAACCTCCATCCCAAGGTTGTTGTGACAATCAAGTAAGATGATATTTCTAAAGCCTTTAACTCAGTGCCTATCTCATAATAGGGGCTTTCTTGAATGCTTGCTCCCATTCCCTCCTCCAGAATCCTCAGGGGCTGAAGCAATCCCTTCTCTCTCTATTCCCTCTCCTTAAGGAGTATGGTGTATTGCCCAGGAAGCAAACAAGATACAAGAAGTGTCCAGGCACTGACTGCCTGAAACAGATTTTACTTCAAGCCTCATCATTTCATAGTGACTTCCTGTGTTGTTCCCTTCTGCCTTGCAGTATGGTCACAGGCCCAGGCCTCTGCCCTCCTCCTGGCTAAACTGAACCAAGGAGAGAGGCTCAAAGCTTTGTACCTCAATACCTGATCGGAGGGGAGAATGATGGTTCCAAGATCCTACCGCCTTAGCTAGAGGGGATCTCAGGTTATTTCTAGTCCCACCCCCTCATTTTACAGAGGGAAAACAGGCTTAGGGAAGGGAAGTTACTTGTCCGAGGTCATCTGTAAGATCCTAGCTCTAAAGTTGAATGAAATGTCAGATGCTACCCCCTGGGGCTTAACTACTAAGATGGGCAGTGACCCTTAAGATGGGTAATACTGGAACAGAGCAATAGCTGGTAGCAGCTAGCTCAGAAACTCACATTGCTTTGGTTAGAAACCTGTTCAGTATCCTGTTCTGTCGGCAGGCATGACAGACAAAGTTTGAGCAGGAAGGGACTAGAGGCTTGGGAGGCAGAATGTGAAGCATTCCCGTGGAAAGTCCTCTGGTGGGATAGGAGTTGGAGGATATCTGGGACATTGCTCCACTTCTCTTAGCGCATGGGTTGAGTGACACCTCCTTAGACCAAAATTCCCTTTCCTGGCCCCAATGTTTTCTTCTTTTAAAATGGATGTTCCTCAAGGATAAGAATTGTTTGATGTTGTCTCTGCATCCTCAGCACCTAACAGTGTCTGGTACATAGTAGTCACTTATTCATTCATTCATCTCATCTGTCAGTCTGTTTGTAGGAAACAGTTCAGTCCCTATAGTTTCAGCCCTGTTTTTTTAGCATGCACAGCTTTTCTATAAAAGTAACTTCTAGTGGGGCGGCTAGGTGGCACAGTGGATAGAGCACCACCCCTGGAGTCAAGAGGACCTGAGTTCAAATTTGACCTCAGACACTTAATAATTACCTGGCTGTGTGACCCCAAGGTCACTTAACCTCATTGCCTTAAATATATATAAATTTTAAAAAAAGATTTTATTATAAGACCAGGTCTCATGATGAGAAAATGAAAGACAGATGGAACGAAGCATAGGATAACAGAATTTCAGAGGTGGAAAGGACCTCAGCGGCCATCTTGTCCATTTCATTCCTGAAAAAGAATCCCTACTACTATGCACCTAGCCAGCTTTGTCTAAAGCCCATTCTGCTTTTTGACATCTCTCATTATTAGGAAGCTCTCCCTGACTTCAAACTGAAATTTTCCTCTTTGAAATTTTGACTCTTATGCCAAACAGTATGTTAAATTCTTCTTCTATATCATAGCCTTTCCAACTAGAGCATTTTGATTACATAAAATTAAAAGACTAAATTTAGCATGAACAAAATCAATCCAGCTGGAAAAAAAGAAAAACTTTTCAAGAGGAAAAAATCTTTGCATCAAATATCTCTGATGAAAATCTGATAGCCATGTTATTTAAGAAATTAAGACAAATATTTTATTTTTAAAATAAACGTATTTACTTTACATGCACTTATAATCTGTCCCTCCCATTGCTTTCTACTCAATTGAATTTTTAAAAAAAAATCCCCCAAAACAACAATAACAACACATGCATAATCTAGTAAAAAAAAATTTCCATATTGGCCATGCCTGAAACTATGTGTCTTTTTCTCTATTTTAAGTTGATCACGTCTCTGGCAGAAAGTGAATGGTATGTTCCATCTTTAGCCTTCTGTACTCAATATAAATATTTTAAATAAAGAGCCATTTTCCAATAAATAAGTAGTCGAAGGATAGGAATAGATTTTTTAAAAAATGAAATGCATGGAAAAAATCCTCCAAATCACTAATATAACAAGAAACACAAATTAAAACATCATTGAGGTTTCATTTCATTCTCATAAAATTGGCAAAGATGACAGAAGTTGGAAATAGTCAATACTGGATCATTGTTGTTTGTGTTTTGTTCTTGAAGAAGACCATGACATCAGGGATGTGATGCAATGACATGTAAGTGAATTGGATTTAAGTGAGGCAGGGCTGTGTAAAGTCACCAGCCACACTTTCTCCTCAGGAGGCATTTGGTTATCATACCCTTACCTGTGAATGCTCTGCCCAAAGGATTGTAAATTTTAATCACTGAAACCTGACAAGATAGTCAACATTGGAGGCAATGTGAGAAGATAGGGACACTACTATGCTGTCAGTTTAACTCTGAATTGGCCCAAATGTTTTGGAAAACAATCTGTACTTATGCTAGAAATATGAGCAAATTGTTCCATCTCTTTGACCCAGCAGTCTTTCTACTGGATAATTATCCCAAGAAGGTCAAAGACAGAGGGGAAAAGTCTCATGCCTTCAAATCAAAATATTTGCAGGACCATTGGTCATGATAGTTAAAAAAGAAGTGAAAGCCAAATAGATGCCTACTGATTGTCTGAATGAATTGTGTTATATGAAAAAAATGGAACATTATTATGTCAGTAGAGTACGTAAAAAATGAGGAATTCAGAGTACATAGGAAGACTTGGCTGATGTAGAATGAAGTAAACAGATTTGTGAGAGCAATATATACAAAGTATAAACAAAAGCAATCTAAAAGGCAAACATTAATTGCACTGACCCATCTGTGTTCCAGAGAACAGATGAAATACGTTTTCCTCCTCACATTAGAAAGGTGGAGGACTATGTGAGTAATAAGTTGTTTACATTAACAGACGTAATCAGTTTTGGGGGGTCAGCTTTGCTAAATTGTTTGCTTTTTTATGAAAGGTCAAATAGGGAAACTACAATTGGGAAATAACTATAATTTTTCTTCTTTTTTAAAAAAAGCATCACTAAGACTTTAAAAATAGAATAAATTGAAAATGGCAAGGGAAATATGAATCATCAGAAATTTGGGAAACTGTCTTACGCTTTTGTATGATTAGAGACTTAAAGAATCTACATTCTAGAATGTGATTCAAATGACACACTGTCCCCTCTCCATCTGTACAAAATTCCTTTTCCACTTGACCTCTGTGTAATAAGACAACTGGAGTACTACCAGGGGAAAGTGAGGTTATTACCCTAAGCCAAGAAAGACATCAGTCACTATCTGCTGGAAGCTGAGGGAAACTATAGATAGAATGATATGAGATGGCTAGAAAAGAGACCATAATAACCAGAATAAAAGACATATGGAATGATTAGAATGGACATTATGTAAGTCTGAGACAATATGGGCCCCTGTGGGAAGATTGCTCCTTTATGGGTTTCTATTTTACAGGGTCTACTATGAGTTCTGCTTGGTGTTTTGTGAACCTGTATGCTTGTAAGGGGAGTTAATAACTATATCCTGGGGTGGTGTTTTAAAAAAAAAAAAAAAGAAATGCGTGGAAAAAAATCCTCCAAATCACTACTAAAACGAGAAACACAAATTAATTGTCCAGGGTCCCATAGATATACAAGTCAGATACAAAAGCTCTCAGATCTGCAGAGGGACCATGAGTATCTAGGCCCTTCATTCTCAGGAGGAGTACGACACAAAGACAATTTGTTTACAATCAGTCCTAAATTGAAGCTTGCTGCTTGACAAATAGTACTCTCTTCCGCTTTCCATATCCCACCATAGACAACGTGCTGCCTTTGATGAGCTGTCTTCTACTTTTATTCTTCATGAGAATAAAAGAGGTGAAGACCATGAACTTTGTATGAAATCTTGAGTAAGTCCTTTCCTCCTTCTGTAAACTCATTTTCTTTCTCTGGGGAGGAATTTGATGACTTATGGGGTCTCTTCCAGCTCTGAAATTGTCTTTTTCTATAATCTGCTTTGCCTTTGGCTCCCCTTTATCCTGGGATGTTATGGTGGTGACCAGAATGGAATGGGGGGTAAAAGTGTTGTGGTAGAAGAAAAAGGTTCTGATATTCTTCCAGGTGATTAAGAATAGACTGGGTCTTTGGTACTTTTATTCTGATTTGAATATCCTAGGACTTTTGGCTTATTTGAATGGAGACCCTCCTGTTAGATATACATAAAGATAACATAAAGTCAAAAAACAGAAAGGGACTCAGAGATTCCACCTATTACAAACTCCTCACTTCACAAATGAGAACACAGGGCTCAGAGAGTAGAATGGCTTACCCAAAAGGCATTATGATCAAGTGCCCTGATGTTGGATCAAGAGAGGCTTGAATTTGAATTCTGCCTCTCCTGTCATCATGGACAAGTCACCTGACCTTTCTGAGTCTGGAAAATGAAATAATAATTTCTATCATTCCCCACCAAATGAGTGTGAAGATCCAGTGAGACAGTGTATAATAAAACACCTTGCAAATCCTGGAGCCCTATGGCAAAGTTACCTATTACGATGACTACTGTCCAAGTTTGAGCATGGTCATTGATGAAGCAGGCACCCTGGAATGTTCAGTTCAACTCTGATGGTTTCACCAAATGTTTGGAAAGCAACAAACTACAGTATTTGATTACTTTCATAGTATACAGTTTTTCTAATCATGTTCTAAACTTCAGTATGTGTCCCATGCACTGCACTAAGCACTGGGAATGGACCCATTGAAATGGTCCCTGCCCTGAAGAAGCTTACATTCCACTTGGAGGAATAAATTAAATACACACTCAACCAAGTAAATACAAAAAATGTGCAAAGTATTTACCAAGGTGAGGATACAGATCCAACATAAGGAGTAATTCATAATAGAAAAAGCATTCCAGAAGGTACAATGTAAGCATAGGAATGAATGGGATAGAGACAGTAGAAGGATAGTCGAACATGGCTGAGTATACAAGGGCAGTGAGGAGTAACCAGAGAAAGGAGCTGTGGCCTAGGGAGTCTTGGACTCAGAATCTCCGGGGTTCTGAGTGGCATCATGGGGCAGTCTTTCATAGCAGCAAAGGTGATGTAATGTTGATTTAATTATCCATCTCTAAGATAGAAGAGAAAAAGGGTAGGTGGGGTCCAACATCTATTCCTGGCTGTTTGGTCAGTTAGTTGAGTTCTAGGGAGACCAGTTATAGAGGAGAAAAGCATGTTTAAGGCACCCATACTTAGCCAGGTCAGCTCTACCCAGAGTGATCCTAGGTGACTATAGGAGGAGGACTAGATGAATGTATGACATAGAGGATGGTATCATAGGATTGTATATCCCCCCAAACTTGGGGAGGAGAAGTTAACAGGCCATGGTCCCACACAGGATCCTACCTCTAGAGCTGAAGGGAACTCAAAAGTCAACTAATCCAATCCCCTTGTTTTATAGAGAGGGAAACTGAGGCCCAGGGGTAGCTAGGTGGTATCATGAATAAGAATGCTGGGCCTGAAGTCAAGATGACTCATCCTTAAAATCTTAAATACACACACACACACACACACACACACACACACACATACGCAAAAAAAAAAAAGAACTCCTCTTCTTGAGTTCAAAACTAGTCGAAGACACTTCCTAGCTGTGGACCCTGGACAAGTCACCTAATCCTGTTTGCCTCAGTTTCCTCATCTGTACAATGGGCTAGAAATGGCAGCCCATTTCATTATCTTTGCCCAAAAAAAAAACCCAAATAGGGTTCTAAAGAGTTGGACATGAATGAAAAATGACTAAACAACAACAACAAAGCTGAGGCCCAGGAAAATGACTTGCCCAAGACCATATAGGTATTAGACATCATGAGACTTTTTATTCAAAAATATACAAAAGATCAAGTTCATGGGGTTGTGTAACTAATAAAGCCAAATGGTTCTAAACTATGTTAGGGATCCTCTTACGAGTTTTTCCTGCCAAAATAATCTGTGGGCAAGGACTAGACTTTGGGGGAGGGATGGGAATGATGGGGAAGCACAAGGACATCAGTAGGAATCAGCTAAAAGAACACGTATTCTGGAGTCAGAGAACAAATGTTCAAATCTGGCCTCTATTGCTTAATCACTTACGTGATCTTGGGCAAGTCACTTTACTTCCCTGGGCCTCAGTTTTCTCTTCTGTAAAATGAAGGTGTTGGACTCAGTGACCTCTGAAGGCCCAGCCAGCTCTAGAGCCAAGAACCATTGTATAACCTTTCACTTCTTTGACCTCAGTTTCCTTCTCTATAAAATGAGAGGGATAGATTCAATGTCTCTGAGATCCTTTTCAGCTGTACGTTTATGAGTCTACATGCAACTTTGAGTAATTCACATCATCTCTCTGGGCTTCGGTTTCCCCCCTCTGTAACATGAGGAGAGGGGAAAGGCTTGGACTAGATGATTTCTGAGATCTCTTCCATCTTTTGATCTTGGATCCTATGATCCTACCAGCCTCTCTGTCCACTACAATAACCATTGACCAGTGAGTGAGCCAATGTGAAATCACTGTGAAGGGATAGGGATTCATTGTAAATTCCCAAGAAGTCCATCCTCGCCTCTTATGATGCATTTGCTCCTTTGAGGCTATTTTAGTAAACTTCCTTCTGATGAAAGGAATCTTTTCTTCCTGGAATTTGAGCTTGTGGTAGACACTCGTACACACTGTAACTTTACCACTGAATGATGTTGATTGCACAATGGGATTTCAAAAATGAGTGGGGCTAAAGAACACATTTCCTCAAGGAGAACCTCATCCAGAATAGTTTCATTTTTCTCCTCATTGCCAAATGGAATACTTAGTTCAGAGAAAAGGGGGTGGGAGGTAGGCTGGTGCCCTCTGATTCCAATTTGTAATCCTGTGTGAGAGGTGTGTCTTTCAGATTCCAATGTTAGCTTCTTCAAGACATTTTAATTACAACAGAAAATGGCCCAGTTTGTTTCCAAAGAGGAAAAATGAACTGCTTTCTTATCTATAATATTGTAATATCTATCTTTAATAGGTGGTGCAATGGATAGAGCACTGGCCTTGGAGTCAGGAGGACAGGAGTTTGAATGTGACTTTAGACCCTTATTACCTGGGTGACCTTGGACAAGTCACTTTACCCTGATTGCTTCACTTCCAGGGCCATCTCCAGTCATCCTGATTCCTACCTAGTCACTGGACTGAATTACTCTGGAAGGGAAAGTGAGGCTGGTGACTTAGCACAGCCCCCCCCGTCCCTCAAATCCAATTCATGTTCATGTCACAGCATCACCTTCCTGATATCATGGTCTTCTTTGAGAATGAAGGACAAACATCATCATCTATAATAGTGGAAAGCACTTAAAGCAACACCTCTCCTAATTAGCCTGATATCACTGTTAGCTATTATTATATAGTGCTTTGCATTTGATCCTCAATGACCCTGGAAAGTAGGTGATATTTTCATCCCCATTTTATAGATAAGGAAATTGAGGCAAACAAAGATTAAGTGACTTGTCCAGTGTGGAATTTTGCTCATATAGTCAGACTCATTCACATGTAGGGAAGTACCACAGATTTCAACTAACTAATCGATCTGAAAGTGAAGGGGACATAAAACCTGTCAACAAAAATGTTTATAAACTGATAGACACAAAAGAGGAACACCATGACTGTTGATCTGCACATCAAGATTGGTAGATGGAAATGAGAGGCAAGGGATTCCCTCCTGGCAAGGCAACACATGTAGACACAACCTTGCTTCTTTTTCCAAAAATAGCATTGATGCTAAGTATTCCTATCAGTAGTACCAAGTCAGTCCAGTAAAAGGAGCCAGCCACCCTCACCAGGACAGACCTTCCCATCCTTCCTCCTCCAAGAGGGTTAGGAGGCATTTTCTTACCCTCCTTGCTCATTCAAAACGGTGGATAATGATGCCAACAAAAGCCCTGTTAATCAATTCACTAGCCTGGCAAGTGAGACAACAGCAAGGTCAGGGAGCATCTGCATATGGCAGGCTGCAAGGAAGAGGGATGTAAAGAGCAGGATGAAGGATAGGGGGTCTAGGACTAGAAGGTTGTGCAAAGTTAAGGAGCAGCTAGGTGGCACTGCAGTGGATAGAGCACTAGTCCTGGAGTCCGGAGGACCTGAGTTCAAATTTGACCTTAGACACTTTGATACTTACTGGCTGTGTGATCTTAAGTAAGTCACTTAACCCCAATTGCCTCCTTCCAAAAAACAATAGCAACAAATTTTAGGTAAGACTGTGTTTGCCTTTGTGGAGCAATCTCATAACATGAACATTTTAGCTGGCTCTTCCTCCATCTTCCTGAACATCTAGACTTAGACCATGGCATATGTCCTTATATGTTTAGCTTTATGTACTGTCTTGGATCGCAGTTCTTGTGATGCCATATGTATTTAGGACATCCTTAATTGCTGTTTGAAGAACGGCTGCTTTTTAGCCTCTCTGTGAACTTTGCCCTGAGCAGCTGCTTCATTCCTGATTGCAGTCCATCACACAAGTCAATCCAAGGCCATTCTTTCCAAGCCCCAATCCATGCTGCAGCTTTTGAAGCTGATGCCTGGTCCATCTTTGAATAAGAACAGCTAAATGGTACTGTGTTAGAGTGCTGGGCCTGGGGTCAGGAAGACCTGAATTCAAGTCTGACCTCAGACTCCACTGTGTGACTCTGGACCAATAAATTAACCCTGTTTGCCTCAGTTTCTTTATCTGTAAAATGAACTGGAGAAGGAAATGACAAACCAATGTCTTTGCCAAGAAAACCACAAATGGGATCACAAAGAGTCACACATAACTGAAATGACTGAACAACAAACATCCTAGAATACTTTCTTCTTTCCACCCAGCTTACAATGACCCCATTTGTAGCCCTGCCTGGTCATTGGGTTTCAGTGATCTCTATTTTTGTTTGTTTGTTTGTTTTGTAGTTGGTCTGTGTCCCAAGAGCCCCAAATTAGTGATCTGCCCTGACATTTCTCTGTTAAATATGGCTTCTGATGGAGAATACCATCTGTATCCAGATAAAGAGCAGTGGAGTTGGAACAAAGTTCAAGGACTATTCCCTTTAATTTAGGGGGGAAAACTGCTATCTTATTGTCTGATTTTGCTATCTCTTATACTTTTTGTTTCTTCCTTAAGGATATGGTTTCTCTCTTATCACACTCAATTTGGATCAATGTACAACATGGAAACATAGTAAAGACTGACAGATTGTTGTCCATGGGGGGGTAAGATAGGGGAAAAATTGTAAAACTCAAATGAAATCTTCAAAAATTAAAAAAAATATATGGCTTCTGGGTAGTGCAACTAGCAATAACATCCTCCATCGGAGGCATATCCACTTGACTTTTATCCTGCCCCAAACTGGGAAGAGGTTGGTCATGACTCATCCAGAGTAAAGGGAAGTCAAAACAGTCTCCCCAGGCAATTTGCTTAAACTTTTCTTTTGGGAGATAATAGTAGTGATAATAGTGATAATAGTAGTTGGATGCATTGGGTGGAATGTTCTGACCTGCTGAAAAATGTTCATTTCTGAGTGACTTTCTCATTCTCAGCCTCTCCCCAAGATGCCCAAGTTAACAGCTTCCAAAATATCACTTCTAGAGGTTCAAAGACTCCCATGTCTATTGGGGAATCAGAATGGAAAAGGTCTTTGTTTCCTCAGCTGTAAAGTGAGGGCATTGGATTCCTTGGCCTCCAAGGCCTCCAAAGTTCTCTCTGACTCTGGGCCTCTGTTGCCATGGTACTGTAACCCTAAGAGCAGCTGAATGGTCAAGTCGATTCTAAAGCATCCTAAATTCTGAGTTTCAGTATACCAGGCTCCTAGCAGAGAGGACACCTCACAGAAAACCACCAGCAGTGTCTGGCCATATGACTAAACCTTGTAATGGAAACAGGGAGGCACTAGCTTGAGTTCCCTTCTGGCTTCAGATTAAGAAGTGTGTTTCCAGCATTGTGCTAAGTACTTCAAACAAATATGATCTCATTAGATCCTCACACCAACCCTGGGAAATAGGCACTATCAGGATTCCCATTTTACAGCTGGGGACACTGAGGCAACTAGAGGTGAAGTACTTTGTCCCAGAATCAAAAAGTTACTAAGTATCTGAGGTCGGATTTGCATTCAAGTCTTCCTGACTCCAGACCCAGTGTTCTCTCCTCCACTATGCCACCTGGCTCAATCATGATAATAGCTGTTGGTGGTGGTATTATTATTATCATTATTATTACGGCCAGCATTTATTTCAAGGTTTGCAAAGCACATTACAAATATTTTCTCAGTTGATCCTCATAACAACCCTGGGAAGTAGTACTATTATGATCCCATTTTAGAGTTGAGGAAACTGAGGCAGAAAGAGGATAGGTGACTTTCCCAAGATCACAGTCAGTGAAACTATGTTCTGTGAAAGAAGGTTTGGAGTGACCCAGTACATTCTGTTTTCCTTTTCCTTCTCTTCCAGAGAACTGCACATGATTGGAAAGAATTGTGCCTCTTGCTGAGGAGTCACAACATAGGGCACAGGGTGGTACATTGAAAAGAATTTGTGACCTTGGACAAATCCCTCTCTCTCCCTGGACCTCAGTTTCCTTTTCTGTAAAATGAAAGTTTTGGACTTGATGGCCTCTGAGGGTTCTTCCAGCTGACTTGGGTCAGTCATTTCCCCTCCCTGAACCTTAGTTTCCCCCTTGGTAAAATGAAGGGGTTAGACTTGATGACATCTGAGGCTTTGAGTAAGTCATTCTCCTGAGGCCCCAATTTCCTATCTGTGAAATGAGGGAGTTGGACTAGGTGGTCTCTGACTTCCCTTCCAGCGCTCAAGCCATACATTCTATGAACTCTTGCAAGGCCAATGGAACTCAAAATCATACATGGAATCTTCTTTGGAAGAGTACTGGAAGAACCCCCCCACACACACACTTAAAATGGGAGAGAATCAACTGAGAGCATAAAGGAAATCAAACAGGGGAGGGGAAAAGAAGGCTTTCTTTCCATCAGCAGCTCCTTGTGATCTCGAAAGCGAACCAAAGATCTCACATATACCCTTGGATTGAGGTCTATTTTCTTTGCCCAATTTACCACTTCTTTTCCACCCTCAATGCAAAAAACAGTCTGTTTGTGCTGCTGATGCATCAACGTAATTTGTGGGAACTCTCACTAGGCCAGTGACTCATAGTGAGGAGAAGGAATAGGCTCCCTTTGATATTTTTATATCTGTGTGTACATGATGTAGGAGAGTTGCCAAAATGGGCCATGAACTTGGTAAAAGCAGTCAACTATGGTCCAAACAAGGAAGTTCCAATCCAGGAAAGCTCCAGAGGCCCAGGAGAGGAGTCTCTCTAGATCAAGAAAAGGAGATGGGATGACAGAATCTCAATTTGGCTCTCTCTTTCAACCATGCCTAGAAGACAGGAACTGTCAGTCAGTCGATAAGTATTTATTAAGCATTTACTTGGGTCAGGTCCAGTGCCAAGTGTTGAGGCTACAAAGAGGCAAGGAGCTCATAGGAGAGCTGAGATGAAAATAACCGTGTACAAATAAGCTATAGACAGGTTAAACTGGAGATCCTCACCGAGGGTAGGCTCTAGCATGAAGCAGAGACCAGGAAAGGCCTCGTGCAGGAGGTAGGATTTGAGCTGCAACTGGAGGGAAGACAAGGAATCCAGGTGACAGAGATGAACTAGTGCAAATATCTGGAGGTGGGAGATAGAGTGTCTTGTGCCTTTAGAATAAATATTTCTAGAGGCAGCTAGGTGGCTCAGTGGATTGAGTACTGACCCTGGAGTCAGGAAGGCCTGAATTCAAATCTAACCTCAGACACTGAATAATCGCCTAGCTATGTGACCTTGGACAAGTCACTTTAACCCCATTGCTTTGCAAAACAAAAAACAAAAAAAATTTAAAAAATTTTTAAAAGAATAAATATTTCTAATCAAAAGCACAAGATTCGAAACTTAGAAGTGAAAAGGACTTAGAAGTCCTAAGTATTGATCTGAAAGTAGAAAGCAGGATCTGTTTTAGTCTTTCTAGTTATAAAAGCAGCATGCAGTACAAGACCTGGCATGCAGTAGGCACTCAATAGATTCTTGTTGAGTGATGGAAGTCAAGTCAGCAAGCATTTAGTATTAAAGGGAGAGGTTTCTTGCAGAGGATGAGATTTGGGATAGAAGAGACCCCAAAGACCTGTTAGTCCAACCCATCATTGTACAGGTGAGGAAATGGAGACCCAAAGAAGAGAAGGAATTCACCAAGGTCACACATAGGATCCTAGAGCTAGAGCTGGAAGTAACCTCAGAAGCCAGGCAGTCTTCCACTCTCATTTTACAGAGGAAACTAGGCCCAGGGAAGAGAAAGGATTTGTCTAAAATAATGTAAGTTGTGACAGAGATTTGAACTGAGGACCAATGACTCCAACACTGCCCTCATTCTACTGCCCCGTTCTGTTTCCCTATTGATTATAAAGGGAATCAGGAGAATGACCAGTTCATGACTAGTCAACAGTAGAATTTGTTCTCAATGCTTTTCTTGTCCTTCAGTGTCTCCCTCTCTCCTTGGTCCATTCTTGGGTTCCTTTCCTGTGCTACCCTCTCCTGAGGGTCACCATGCACTTGACCAGTGGCTCCTAACAGTTCAATTATGCTAAAAAGAAAGATTTTTGAAGCTAATCCAGCCAATCATTGGGTAGCCTCTCTCTGGCATTTCAAGTAGCAAAATTCTGGAAGGGGATCATTTGAAAAAAAGAATCACAATAAGAGAACTACATGTCAGATATGAATAGTCAAAGGGGCCTCAGAGATCTTAACAACTATAAGCTCCTCACTTCACTGCTGAGGATACAGAGGCTCAAAGAGAAGAATGGCTTACCCACAAGGCATCATTATCTATGGAAAGAGTCCCATTGTTGGAATCAGGAGAGGCTTGGATTTGAACTCTGCCTCACCTGTCACCATAGACAAGTCACTTGACATGGACAAGTCTCAGTTTCCTTATTTGTAAAATGGGAATAATAATATCCAAAATGATTGTGAAGATACAGTGAGATAGTATTCAATAAAGCAATTTGCAAATCTTGGAGCCCTATGGCAAAGTTGCCTATTAGGATGACTGTTGTCCAAGTTTCAGGAGCAGGGACCCTGGAATGTTCAACTCAAGACATTTCAAGAAGTCCATTTTGAGCTTATACAATTACAATCATATTAATAATAAAGGAAACCAACATAGACAAACAGACATTGACAGACAGAACTCAGCAGGGACAATTCTCTATTCATAGCTACTTCCTAGCCACCTAATCATAAGTAGGAGGGAACATGAAAACAAACAGGATGGTTTTATTCTTACCTTTTAGAAAGTTAATGTGAGGGGCAGCTAGGTAGTGCAGTGGCTGGAGCACTAGACCTGGGATCAGAAAGACCAGAGTTCAACATTAATCTCAGACACTTCCTAGCTGTGTGATCCTGAGCCAATCACTGTGCCCTGTCTGTCTCAGTTTCCTCCTCTGTAAAATGAGCTGGAGAAGGAAATGACAAGCCACTCCAGCATCTTTACCAGGAAAACTTCGTGGACAGTATTACAAATGCTTAAAATACAATATCAGAAGATGAACCCCTCAAGTGGGAAGGGCCTGGTCCACAGCGTCACAAAGAGTGAACCACAACTAAACAACAATACATGTGTGAGGTACTTGGACCACAATGACAAAAATGAGACAGATCCTGTGCTCAATGAGTTTACATTCCTTTAGGGAAGACAAGATATGTTTATGTTTTCAAATTGCTTACTGGCTTAGGAAGGGGAAGGAAAGGAAAGGAAAGGAAAGGAGGGTAAAAATTTGAAACTTGAAAAAAAGTTTGAAATGACCATTATATATAATCTATATCAAATTACTTGCCTTTTCAATGAGGAGGAGGTGAGTGATGGAGAAAATTTGGAACTCAAAATGCAAAAAAGAAATAATGTTAAAATTGTTTTTACATGTAATTGAAAAAATAAATACCATTCTAAAAAAGGCACATAGGTAAATATATCAGTTGGTTATTGTCCTTTGTTCATGAAGAGGACCAAAATGATATCGCTATGTTAGAGTCAAGTTACAGAGTATTTGATTGTGGCTGATCAGGCCAAGATGATTTTGGAATGCTCTACCGAGGGTTGGGCACAAATAGTCCACATGAACATCTAGGGTGGGTACACTAAACTTAGGTATCTCATATTTCTGTTGAGTTGCTACAATTCTACTTTGTTTGTAGACCATAGCACCCTCTCTGATGAGGGCACTCCATGGTGGACAGTCCTATGTCAGTCTCCCTTGTCACACAAATAATTCCAAAGTTCTTAAGAGAGACCTTGAGGAACTTCTAGGGAGGAGCCAAGATGGTGGCTCAAAACTAACCTGCTTCCAGAGCTTTTCCCTACCAAAGATAAATGAAGCCTCTACTATGACATTCACACTTCAGATCCCACCAAGAAAAAGAGAAGATTCAAAGAAGTTTTTAACTGTAGACATTGTGGAGGATCTTCAGTGAAAATCTGTCTCTTTAAGGGAAAAGGGCAAGTTAAGTCCAGGAGGCCGGAGAGCAGGGAAAGCCAGCAGAAGGCTTTTAGCCACAGTGCAATCCAAGTCCCGACATCTTAATAATAACAGAGGTCCCGGAAGCTAGAGAGCAAGCCAGCATAGAGGACTCAAGCCTAAAGTCTGAACCATGAGAACACCAGGGTAAAAGATAGGACTGAGTTGGGGACAAACCACTGTTAAGTCAGAACCTGGACATGAAGGAACAAACTTCTACAAAGGCAAGGCTTGGACTGTGTAGGCAACATCTTGGCCAACAACAAGCCAGGAATCAGACCCCAGCCGCAGCAAAATAAAAGCTTGGATCTATACTACATGTACCCCAGGAGCAGAACTACAACAACAAAAATGAACAAAAAAGCTAAAAGAGTGTTCACCATAGAAAACTATGTCACAGATAAAGATGACTGCAATGCCATGTCTGAAGAAAAAAGCAGTGAAAAATCACTCACAGGAGAAGTATCAAAACAGTCTATAAATTCGTCTCAAATACAAAAGCTCATCGAAGAACTTAAAAAAGAAGGTAAAAAACAAAGAAGAGAGAAAGGAGAAAAAAATGAAAACATGAAATGCAAGAAAATTGTGACAAGTTGACCAAAGAAATCAATTCAATTAAAAACAAAAATAACCAACTGGAAAAGGAAACACAAAAGATAATTGAAGAAAATAAAACCCTAAAAATTAGAACTGAACAATTAGAAACTAATGAATAGGGGCGGCTAGGTGGCGCAGTGGATAGAGCACAGGCCCTGGAGTCAGGAGTACCTCAGTTCAAATCCAGCCTCACACACTTAATAATTACCTAGCTGTGTGGCCTTGGGCGAGCCACTTAACCCCAGTGCCTTGCAAAAAAACTAAAAAGAAAAAAGAAATGAAAAGAAAAGGAAGAAACTAATGAATCTATAAGACTATAAGATTCCATCAAACAAAATAAAAAGGCTGAAAAATATTGCAGAAAATGTAAAGTACCTTTTAGGGAAAAAGAATGACCTAGAAAACAGATCCAGAGAGACAATCTATACCAATATTTGAACTACCACTACCAGAAAGCCTGGACCAACAAAAGAACCTGGAAAACGTCATGCAGGAAATTATAAGGGAAGACTGCCCTAATCTACTAGAACAAGATAACAATATAACAATTAAAAGAATCCACAGAACCCCTCCAGAAAGAGACCCCAGGAAAAAAACTCCAAGGATTGTAATAGCCAAATTCTAAAACCCTCAAATAAAAGAGAATACTGCAAGCGGCAAAAATAAAACAATTCAAATACAAAGGGAACACAATCAGACTAACACAGGACCTATCAGCTCCAACATTGAAGGATTGGAAGAACTGGAATAACATATTTCAGAGAACTAAAGACCTGGGATTACAACCCAGAATGTACTACTACCCTGCAAAATTCAGCATATATTTTCAGGGAAAAAGATAGATGTACAATGAAATACAGAACTTCTAGAATTTCCTGACACAAAGACCAGAACTAAATAGAAAATTCAATCACCAAATACATGACAGAAGAGTTACATAAAAAAAAAAAGGTAAATGAAAAAGGGGACTGGAAAAACAAAATTGATTTAAAAATGTTGGTCCCTAAAAGGGAAGATATGACAATTGTAAAGGATATGGGTATAATGGGGTCTTGACTCTCAATTGAAGAGGTCCAAGATCACATCAGTATGTGTTTGAGACAAAAAGCCCTAAAAAAAAAAACTGGGATGATAACTTTAAGTTAAGTGTCACATTTTACTTTGACTTACTTTAATCACAAGGTGCTAATCACCTTGTCTAATGAGGGCATCATAAACTGGGAGAACCTGAGACAATGTCTCTGTTACAATCAGTTGTAAAGTTCTCAGTGAGACCTCTAGATCCTCCAAGTACTTAGAGTTCTCCAAATTCCTTACAGTTAACTAGATCGGCATTTGGTGATTAATTTAACTAGGGGGTTAATTACTCTGGGTGGAGGAGGGTGTAAAGTATAAAATAAATGGATCTGGGGGAGGGGCACAAATAGTTCAAGAAATGATATGGCTTTGGACAATACTTTGACTCATGAAGAGGACTGTGTATACTTGTAAGATACTTGAAAAGGGGGTAAGGTAAAAAATGATTATAGTTATAATTTGATGCAATTTAAATTAATTTTGCTTATCAAGCAATCAAGTAAGCACTCTTGTGATATCTTGATAACAAGAGGAGTTTATCAAGCAATCAAATAATCTAACTGTGATTGATGATACCTGATCAATAATATTAGAGCACCAAGGAAAGAGACACAAAGATTTATAATTTTAGAGGGAAAGAAGGGAGAATGTGAATGCTGTGTAAATTCTATTCAATAGATTTAGCCCAGCGAGGAAACAAAATACATTTCCACTTGGGCTTAAAAATCTAACTTAATCTACAGGGCTGGGGGGGGGGGGGGCGGGGGCGGGGGCGGTGAAGAGAATGTGAAAGATAAGGGAAGAAGGGACTGATAAAAGGCAAGAGAAGGCATAAGTGAAAATAAACTGGAAGTTAAATTCCTAAAAGTCAAAGGGGAAAGGTAGTAAAATTTTGGTGAGGAGGAATAAAAGAAAAGGAAAGAAATAAATATAAATGGAGAAAGATGGTATGGAGGTAAATACAGAACTAATAATCTTAACTGTAAATATGAATGGAATAGACTGTCACATTTGAAGCAGAGAGATACACACAGGGTAAAGGTAAAAGGTTGGAACAAAATATATTACGCCTCAATGGAATAAAAAACTCTGGGGAAAGGGCAGCTAGGTGGTGCAGTGGATAGAGCATCCGTCCTGGAGACAGGAGTACCTGAGTTCAAATCCGGCCTCATACACTTAATAATTACCTAGCTGTGTGGCCTTGGGCAAGCCACTTAACCCCATTGCTTAGCACCCCCCCCCAAAAAAAAGCTCTGGGGTAATGATCCTAATCTCAGACAAAATAAAAGCAAAAATCAATCTCATTAAAAGGGATAAGGAAGGAAGCTACATCTTCTTAAAAGGTAAATTGGAAATGAAGCTATATTATTACTAAGCATCCATGCACCTGGTGGTATAGCATCCAGATTCCTAGAGGAAAAGCTGAGTGAATTACAAAGAGACATAGAAAGCAAAACTTTAAAAATGGGAGATCTCAATCTCCCTCTCTCAGAATTAGATAAATATAAGAACAAAATAAGAAGGAAGTAAAGAAGGTGAATGAAATCTTAGAAAACTTAGATATGATAGACCTCTGGAGAAAACCTAATGGAGATAGAAAAGAATATACCTTTTTAGGGGAAGTACATGGCAGCTTTACCAAAATTGACCATGTACAAGGGCACAAAAACCTTAAAATCAAATGCAGAAAGGCAGAAATAATAAATACACACTTCTCAGACCATGATATAATAAAAACTACATGTAATAAAGGGTCAGGGAAAGATTAACCATGAACTAATTGGAAATTAAACAACTTTATCTTAAATAATGGGTAGATCAAATAGCAAATAATAGAAATAATAATTATATCCAACAAAATTATAATGATGAGCAATCATACCAAAATTTATAGGAGGGGAAACTTTATATCTCTAAATGCTTATATGAATAAAATAGAGAAAGAGATCAAAGAATTGAGTAAGCAACTGAAAAAGCTAGGAAAAGAACAAATTAAACAACCCCAATTAAATGCCAAATTAGAAATACTGAAAATCAAGGGAGAAATTAATAAAATGGAAAGCAAGAAAACCATTGGTCTCATAAATACAACTAAGTTGGTTTTATGAAAAAGTTAATAAAATAGACAATCCTGACTTTAAAAATGAGAGAAGATAACCAAATTACCAGTATCAAGAATGAAAAGGATGAACTAACCACCAATGAGGAGGAAATTAAACAGATAATTTGGAGCTACTTTGCTGAACTTTATGCCAATAAATTGGACAACATGGGTGAAATGGATGAATATTTACAAAAATACAAACTGCTCAGATTAACAGAAGAGGAAGTAAATTATTTAAATAATCCCATTTCAAAAAAAAAAAACTTGAAGAAACCATAAATAAACTCCCAAAGAAAAAGTCTCCAAGTCCAGATGGATTTACAAGTGATTTCTACCAAACATTTAAGGAACAATTAATTCCTATTCTTCATAAACTATTTAAAAAATAGGAAAAGAAGGAGTTCTGCCAAACTCCTTTTGTGACACCAACATGGCGCTGATACCTAAACTGGGAAGAACCAGAACAGATGAAGAACATTATAGACCAATCTCCCTAATGTACAGCAAGTTATTACCAAGATAATACACCATAATCAGGTTGTATTTACACTAGGCAGGTAAGGATGGTTCAACATTAGGAAAACACTCAGCATAATTTAACATATCAAGAGTAAAACCATATGATTATCTCAATAGATGCTGGAAAAAACCTTTGATAAAATATAACATCCAGGGGCGGCTAGGTGGCACAGTGGATAAAGCACCAGCCCTGGAGACAGGAGTACCTGGGTTCAAATCTGGTCTCAGACACTTAATAATTTACCTAGCTGTGTGGCCTTGGGAAAGCCACTTAACCCCATTTGCCTTGCAAAATCCTAAAATATATATATATGCACTAGAAAGTTTAGGAATAAATGGAGTTTTTCTTAAAATAATAAATATTATCTATCTAAAACCATCAACAAATAATATTCGTAATGGGAATAAACTCAGAACATTTCCAATAAATTCAAGGGTGAAAGAAGGATGCTCATTATCACCATTACTATTCAATATAGTATTGGAAATACTAGTAGTAGCAATAAGAGAAGAAAAAGAAATTGAAGGAATCAGAATTGGCAATGAGAAGCAAAAGCTTTCACTCTTTGCAGATTATATGATGGTGTACCTAGAAAACCTGAAAAAAATCATCTTTAAAACTCTTTGAAACAATTAACAAATTCAGCAAAGTAGCAAGAAATAAAATAAACCCACATAAATAATGAGCATTTCTATATATGAACAACAAAACTCAAGAGCAAGAGATAGAAAGTGAAATTCCATTTAAAGTAACTGTAGACAACATTAAATACTTTGGGAATCTACCTCCCAAGACAAACCCAGAAACTGTATGAACACAATTATAAAGCTCTCCTCACCCAAATAAAATCAGATCTAAATAACTGGAAAAACGTCAAATGCTCAAGGTTAGGTTGAGCTAATATAATCAAAATGACAATTCTATCCAAATTAAATTACTTATTCAGTGCCATACCAATCAAATTATCAAATAACTACTTTACAGAGCTAGACAAAAATAGTAACAAAATTCATCTGGAACAACAAAAGGGCAAGAATAGCGAGGGAACTGATGAAAAAAAAATGTGAAGGGAGGTGGCCTAGCTCTACCAGATCTAAAACTATATTGTAAAGCAGCAGTCATCAAAACTGCCTGGTACCGGTTAAGAAATAGAGTAATGGATCAGTGGATTAGGATAGGTTAAAAAGAATATTAATAAATGACTACAGTAATCTACCATTTGACAAACTCAAAGACATTAACTTCTGGGATAAGAACTCACTATTTGACAAAAATTGTTAGGAAAATTGGAAAATAGTATGGCAAAAACTAGGCATAGACCCACATCTCACACCCTATACCAAAATAGTATCAAAATGGGTACAGGATTTAGACATAAAGAACAATAGCCACAGATAAATTAATAGACCAAAAAATACTCTATCTGATCTATGGAAAACAGATACCAAACAAAACAAAACAAAAATTAGAGCACATGATAACTGAAAATGAATGATTATATTAAATTAAAAATGTTTTGCATTAATAAAATCAATGCTGTCAAAATTAGAAGGAAAGCAGAAAGCTAGAAAACAATCTTCACAAGCAGGAGTTCTGATAAAGATCTCATTTCGAAAATATATAGAGAATTGCATCAAATTTATAAGGTCACAAAACATTCCCCAATTGCTAAATGTTCAAAGGATATGAACAGTTTTCAAAGGAAGAAATTAAAGCTATATATAATCATATGAAAAAATGCTCCAAATCACTATTGATTAGAGAAATACAAATTAAAACAACAATGAGGTATCATCTCACATCTATTAGATTAGCCCAGATGAGAAAAAGGGAAGATGATCAATGTTGGAGAGGATGTGGGAGGATTGAGACATTGCTGGTGGAGTTGTGAAGGGATCCAAGTTTTCTGGAGAGTGATATGGAACTATGCCCAAGAAGCAATAAAACTGTTCTTACCCTTTGATCTAGCAATTCCAATTCTAAGACTATATCCAGAAGAAATTGTAAAAAATGAGGAAAAAGTCCCACATGTTCCAAAATATTCATAGCAACTCTTTTTGTAGTGTCAAAGAATTGGAAATTGAGGAAATGCCCATCAATTGGGGAATGGCTAAACAATCAGAGGAAGAAAATCAAAACAAAACAAAGCAAAAAAAAACCCCACATGGAATAAAAAACCACCCCTATCAAATCTGATGAACAATTTATAAAATTTATCTCTTATGTATCTCTTTCCCTTAACCATAATTCCTCATGCCAAAAATTACTAATTTGTAAATATGTTTAACAAAATATGTATGTAAAATGCTGACCTGACTGTTCCCTACTGAGGGGAGGGGAGTGGGAAGGAAGAGTGGAGGAAAATTTTGTAACTTGGAAATATTCATGTACAAATGGATGAAAATTTAAAAAAATAAATTCAATATACAAAAAAAATTGTATAAAAAGAGAGACCTTGAGAGACTTCTTGTATTGCTTATTCTGACCACCATGAAAGTGGTGTAAGTTCTCCGTGAAATAATGTTTTTGGCAAGCATATGTTTGGCACTCAAACAATGTGGTCAGTCCATCAGAGTTGCTTTCTCTGTGGCAGAGTTTGAATATTTGGCAGTTTAAATGAGAAAAGATCTCAGTGTCTGGTGATAACATACCAGGTGATCTTCAGAATCTTCTTAAGATAATTTATTTTTATTTATTTATTTTTGGGGTTTTTTTTCACAAGGTAAAGGGGTTAAGTGACTTGCCTAAGGTCATATAGCTAGATAAGTATTATTTGTCTAAGGCTGAATTTAAACTAAGATCCTCCTGACTCCAGGGCCAGTGCTCTATCCACTATGCCACCTAGCTGCCCCTTCTTAAGACAATTTAAATGGAAGTGATTCAGTTTTCTGGCATAGTACTCGTCCATGCTATGTCCGGGTTTTATAGGCATACAACAATGAGGTGAACACAAGGATTCTGTAGACCTTCAGTTTGGCAGTCAGTGTACTCCTTCAGAGTCTCCCAAAAGCTCTGGCAGTGTACATGCCAACCTCCTTATCAATGTGTTCATACCTGAGAAGTATACTATCAAGGTAAGTGAACTTATCCACAGTATTCAAAACTTCTCCATTTGCTGTATTGTTCTACATGTGGATGGTGTTGTACTGACTGATACAGCACCTGTGTTTTCTTTTTTTTAAATTTATTTTTATTAAAGATATTATTTGAGTTTTACAATTTCCCCCCCCATCTTGCTTCCCTCCCCCCACCCGCCCCCACAGAAAGCACTCTGTCAGTCTTTACTTTGTTTCCATGTTGTACCTTGATCCAAATTGGGTGTGATGAGAGAGAAATCATATCCTTAAAGAGAAGAGAAGTCTAAGAGGTAACAAGATCAGACAATAAGTTATCTGTTTTTTTTTCTAAATTAAGGGGAATAGTCCTTGCACTTTGTTCAAACTCCACAGCTCCTTATCTGGATACAGATGGTACTCTCCTTTGCAGACAGCCCAAAATTGTTCCTGATTGTTGCACTGATGGAATGAGCAAGTCATTCAAGGTTGAACATCACTCCCATGTTGCTGTTAGGGTGTACAGTGTTTTTCTGGTTCTGCTCATCTCACTCAGCATCAGTTCATGCAAATCCCTCCAGGTTTCCCTGAAATCCCATCCCTCCTGGTTTCTACTAGAACAATAGTGTTCCATGACATACATAGACCACAGTTTGCTAAGCCATTCCCCAATTGAAGGACATTTACTGGATTTCCAATTCTTTGCCACCACAAACAGGGTTGCTACAAATATTTTTGTACAAGTAATGTTTTTACCCCTTTTCCTCATCTCTTCAGGGTATAGACCCAGTAGTGGTATTGCTGGGTCAAAGGGTATGCACATTTTTGTTGCCCTTTGGGCATAGTTCCAAATTTCTCTTCAGAAAGGTTGTAAGAGTTCACAGCTCCACCAACAGTGTAATAGTGTCCCAGATTTCCCACATTCCTTCCAACAATGATCATTAGCCTTCCTGGTCATACTGGCCAATCTGAGAGGTGTGAGGTGGTACCTCAGAGAAGCTTTAATTTGCATTTCTCTAATAATTAATGATTTAGAGCATTTTTTCATATGGCTATGGATTACTTTGATCTCCTCATCTGTAAATTGCCTTTGTATATCCTTTGGCCATTTGTCAATTAGGGAATGGCTTTTTGTTTTAAAAATATGACTCAGTTCTCTGTATATTTTAGAAATGAGTCCTTTGTCAGAATCATTAGTTGTAAAGATTGTTTCCCAGTTTATTACATTTCTTTTGCTCTTGGTTACATTGGTTTTATCTGTGCAAAAGCCTTTTAATTTAATGTAATCGAAATCATCTAATTGGTTTTTGCACCTGTGTTTTCTTGTTAATTGTTAGACCGATTTTGCACAAGCAGCAGAGAATCAATCCATGCATCTCAGCTTCAGAGGCTGCATTGAGGGCACAATCTTCTGCAAACAGAAGACCATGCACCAATGCTCCCTCCACTTTGGTCTTGGCTTGTAGCATTTTCCAGTTGAAAAAGAGGCCACGTTCATCCTCAGTGAAGGCATTTGAAAACATCATGCTAAAAATAGTATGGGAGTAAGGAGATATCCTTGTTTCACTCTATTGCTGACTGGGAAAGATCATCATCCCCTATCCAGAACTGCATCAAAATCGATATACCATACTGATCAAGTTCTCTAGGCAACCAGATTTTGACATACTTTTACATAAGCCCTCATGACCAGCAGTATCAAAGGCCTCGGTCAGATCTACAATGTTGTATATAGACTCCTGTTCCATTCCTGGCATTTTTCCTGGAGTAGTCAGGCAGCAAACACCATTATCAACTGTTCCTCAACCCTTTCTGAAGCCACACTGGCTCTCAGGGAGGTGACCATCTTCCAGGAGAGGGATCAGCCTATTGAGAAGGACTCTGGCAAGAATGACCTGCAATGACTAAGAGAGAAACACCCTTGTGATTGTCACAGGACAATCTATTCCTTTTACCTTTATAGAGATGGACAATGGAAGCATCCTTGAACTCCTGAAGGATAACCTCTTCAGACCATATAACCTGGAAAATTTCAGTGAACTTTTATATGAGCAATGGATCCCCCCCACACACCTTGTAGATCTTAGCTGGAACAGAATCAGTACCAGGTACTTTGTCATATGAAAACAGCCTAATGGCATTCAAAATCTCTTCTTCATATGGAACTTCAGTTAGGGAGGTACTGATTTTGATTTGAAGTATATGGTCAGTGGTTTCAGCATTGATTGAAGATGACCTATTGAGAACAGTATGGAAGTGTTCAGTCCATCTGTCTAGGATCATGTCCCTATCACTATTCAATGTATTTCCATCAGCACTGAGTAGTTGAAATATACCATAGGTCTTTGATCCATAAATAGTCCTGGGGCACCATAAAAACATTTCAAATTGTTTCTTTCATATAAAACTGAATTTCATCTGCCTCCTCATGAGTCAGGAATCCTGCATCTCTCTAAATTCCACTTGTACTTTTCTTTTGATGGAACTATTCTGCTGGTAAACCCTGTGAAGTTCTCATTTTTCTTTTATTAACTTCTGTATTTCCCCTTTTTATCAAACCCATCTTGATGTTCACAAGTATTCTGACCCAGGTGAACAAATACAGTGCTATACAACAGATCTCTGAAACCTGCCACTCTTTTTCTGCTCCACTGTTGCCAACTCCAGAAAAACATGTATCCAGCTCCAACTTCCGTAAGCTGGCCTTCATTTGCCAGCCTTGTTTCACTCGGGGCTGAGCAGGGATGACAAAGGACAAACTGCTGAAGCTGATGGGCCAAAGTACAATCTTTGATTCCATTTAGTGTAAACACACAAATTTCATCTGTCATTACCATTAGCATCTGGTAGTATCAGAAAGGCTGCCCATTCTAAAAATCCTGGACCTACTTTGAGCTCCAAATCAGATTGGGAGGAAACTCAGAGGCTGGTCATTGAAGCCTGTCCAAATCTGCAAAGAAAGCCCAGGGAGACCTTTCTTGGACTTGGGATGCAGTCATTCAATTATTTTTTCCATTATTTCCTTCAGCTGGTTTTGTACTTGACCTGTCTCATCTTACATGTTATTCTCTGATGAAGCAAGTCATTCTCTATTGACCGCTTCTTGGGGATTTTTTTCAGGTTTTTCTCTTTTCCCATGCAGATTACTTGAATAACTATTCTCTCCCTCTCTTTCTTAGCTTCATTCCCTCCCATGGAAGCAAAACATTCACATGTGAAAAGCAAAAGTATACCTCTCTGAGTTCTCCTTTTAGCTTTTCTTAGGTTCTTCTCAGGATTGAATCTTGTTCAAATTCTTTAACTATGACTATAAATCCATCTGAAAGGTCTGCAGGTATCTTGCATGATTTCCAATTCTAGCTATTGCTATTGATGCACTAGAGCATTTACAGGAGATTGTACCCTTTATTCTCCCACTAATTTAGTTTTTGGTTATATTTATATTATCTCATAGGATTTTGTAAGCTGTTGTCCTCTTCAGTGTCTCTGTTGTATTCTGAAGAATATGAAAGAAAGATGGCGACAGGAGAGTACCGTCTCTTAGGTGCTCTCAATCAAAATTTATATGCTAAGGACTCTAACTACATTTTCGAGAGACAGAACCCACAGAGGGATCCAGTGAGGCAGTTCACCAACCCAAGGTAACCTGGAAAAGAGCGGAAAGGCTCAGCTCCATGGGGTCTGAGGGGTGGCCCACCAGAGGGGCAGCCCTCCAGATGAACTTCAGCCTCCTGGAAGCAGCCCCAGGGTGCTGGGAGCTTCTGCTCACAGCAGCGAGGGCAGTTTCCTGACCTACACCCCAGGGAGCAGCAGGCTCAACTTGGGGGATCAGCGGGGTGGGGGGGACCTCTGCCAGAGTGAAGAGTATGAAAGAAACTTGACTCCCTTGTACTCAGTCATCTTGACTGGAAAATCTTAGGAACCTCCTTGAGGATATCTTTGAGAAATGGTTAGGCCTCTATCTCACTCTTGGGATATAATGAGAAGAAGCTGGAGGTCAGGAGACAGGATTGTGGTTCCAACTCCCCTTACTCCCCCCTCCCCCCAGGAGGTTTGGATCCTGCACTTACTAACTTTGTGACTTGGTGCAAGTCACTTTAACTGCACAGCCTCAGTTCCCTCACCTGTTAAGTGGGGAAGATAATAGTGCTTACCTTCCAGTGAGAATCAGATGACCTACTGCAATATATGCCAAGTACTTTGCCAACCTTAAAGGAAGATTTAAATGGTAGCTTTTATTACATGTTGTGTGGCTTTGGACAAGTTGTGTTCCTCTCTGGATTTGATAAAGTGATTTCTTTTATAAAGACTCCTTCCAAAGATCTCTTGAGTGTTCTCTTGGACTTCAGTTGTAGGATAACCAGATGAGGTTGGGCCTTAGAACTAATTGCTCATAAGGTTGTGAGAAAGAAGAGAGTCTGAAAAAACTGTTAAGAGTATTTCACATCCTAACTCTTGTCCTTCTTACCAGTTCTCCAGCCCCCAATCCTCCAGCCAACAAGCAAACACCTCTTCTCTTGTTTGATTTCTTAAAAGAAAATCACTTGAAAGGAAGAGACAAACTTGTTTGTGTTCCATTCATTTAGCCTTTTCTCATCATTGAAACTGAATGGTGAATGGTGAATGGTGAATGGGTTAGCTGGCTCACAGACTGAAAGGCCTTTACTCCCTTCGAATTTTCTACACAAAGCACCTATGGCTCCATTAGCATGCTTGGTTAGAGCCCAATACAGGCAAGGCTAAGGTCATGGTCACTTATAATTGCTTACTTGGCTTCCCTTAATCCTGGTCAGCTGTCACCTGACTGACTAATGATGCTGATCACCAGGGAAATGGAAGAGAGTGTCTTGAATCAATGTAAGCACCTCCCCACTCTTTTAAACCAACCCATAGAATTTTAGAGCTCATTAAAAGGAACCTTAGCAATCATATCTTCTAATCTCCTCATTTCACGTGGAACACAGGTAGGTATTGCTGTGGAGTGTCTAGTCATTCAGCTGGTTACACAGCTCCCCCTCCTTAATGCATAGCAATAGAAGCGACTCTTTCCAAGGCCCTTCCTATCTCCTTCCTGGAAAGTATGATCCTGTTCCTGATCATTCCCTAACCCCTTTCCCTAAGAAAATTTAATCAGCCATAACTTCTCATATAAATTACCTTTCTTTTTATCATAAGTGCAATATAAGGACCCTTAGGCCTATGTGATTCCTTTCTCTGCTTTATAGAGTTTATAGCAGAAGAAAAATATTAAGCTCACAATTGCTTAGAGCCCCCAGTTAGGAAAATTCCTACTGGTTCAGACAAAAGTTTTCTCTGATTTCTCAACTGGGAAATTTTCATTGTGAAAACTTCAGAAATCATCAAGTTCTCTGAATCAGAGCTTGGTTTATTGTATTGTTGATTGCCTAGACTTAAGAAAGTGATGGAGAAAATGTTAATAATGGAGATGAAACTGAAAAGTATATACTGCCAAATTTTGGAGAGATGCTGGTTAAATATTTGCCAGCACAAGCCTGTCAATTAGTGAAATAAGCATTTATTATGTGCTAGGCACTTTAAAAATCATATCTCATCTGATTCTCACAACATCCTTGAGAAGTCAGGGTTATCATTATCCTATTTTACAGTTAAGGAAATTGAGGCAAGCAGTGGTGAAATGACTTGCCTAGGGTCAAATAGCTGGGAGGTTGAATTTGAACTCTCTTCGCTGTGCCATCTAGTTGTCTCTAATGGAAAAGATAACTAATTCAAACTTTTCAACCAAGCAGTATACAAAGAGGAAAAGGAAATAATAAACAGAGAAAAGTTACTCGAATGAAGAGGGATTGGGAAAGGTTTTGTGTAGAAGGTGAGATTTTTTTTAGCCGAATTGAAGGAAACCAGGGAAGCCAGGAGGCAAAGATGAAGAGAAAAGCATCCCAGATGTGGAGAACTACCAGGACAAATGCATGGAGTTGGGAGATGGGGTGTCAAATGGGGGGCAAGTGATATAGTAGATGATCTTTGAGATCATTTCTACTACAATTCTATGATAATTCTATTATGAGGGGAGCAGGTAGGCAATGGGACTTGCCCTCAGTGATTCTGTCATTCCCAGAGGAGAGCAAGAAGAATTTAGAATCCACAAAGTCACCTCCCCTCACCCCTACCCTTTTTGCTTCTCTGGGGAAGTGACTAATGCAGCTGTCATAGGCACTAACCTCTAAGCCCCAGGGAATAGCTGGCTGCATTCATAGCTGTCTTTGTCTTAGACCATAACATCCTGACCCTCAGAAAATCTGAAGAAAAGAAGATAAGGAAAAAAGGAATTCCTTAATCAAGGCAAGATCTTTTATTCTCAAGGAAGCAACAAAAAAACCCCATGGTTGGGCTGGACTGGACTGACTGGGCTGGGTGGTGTGGAGAACACAATGAGGTCATTTCACCAGAGAAGTAAAATAGGGTGCTCACAGAAAATACACTTCTCCGAGACAACTTATACACTCACCTTCTAGGAGGGTCTTTGTCTATTTTCAAGCTATTATTGCATTTGGATTTTTTTCCTAGGTCAGTCAAGTTGGATGGTTTCAAGCACTGGCACTAACAGGGAGTCATTTCTAGTTTGCTAATATTGTCCCCACCCTCACCACAGTCACACAGGCTCACATCAGTAGCATCCTCAGCTCTCCTCTCACAATCACTCCACATATCCAATGTGGTCTAAGTCTTGTCTGCTCATGTCTGGATTAGTGCAAAGCCCTTCCCCTCACACCCCCAGATCCATCCTCCATTCAGCTACCAGAGTGATTTTCCAAAAGGGCAGGTCTGGCCCTATCTGACCAGCCCTGCCACTACTGGATAAATTGCTGGTGGTGTCCTCATCCTTGTTGTTGGGTTGTTTTTCAGTTGTGTCTGACTCTTTGTGACCCTTTTTGGATGGCACAGACACTGCAGTGGTTTACCATTTTCTTCTCCAGAAAATTGTTTAGGTTTTAGTTTCTGTTGTTATGATTTTGCTTTTCATCTAGAAAGTGATATTATATCCTGATATTAGCGAGATTGACATCTGGGATGAATTCAAGATTCTAGATCCAGAGAGTACAGTTAGGAGATTAGAACAACAGTGCAACAGAGAGGTGATGGGAACTCTGAGGATGGAAGGGAGGAGTGAGCAGCATGATTGGGGAGGAAGAGAATGGATATTATTTCAGAGGTAGAAATAATAGGGCTTGACTGAGATTAAAGGGGGTGGGGAAAAAAGGAGGTGGAAAGGACCATTTGTTTGTTTACCTTACTTCTAATCTTGCTCAAAGCTACCCCTTTGTCCATCTTTCTGATTTCTTTTTTTAAAAATATTTTTAATTTTTATTTATTTAAGGTAATGGGGTTAAGTGATTTGCCCAAGGCCACACAACTAGGCAATTATTAAGTGTCTGAGGCTGGATTTGAACTCAGGTCCTCTTGACTCCAGGGCCAGTGCTTCATCCACTGCACCACCTAGCTGCCCCCATCTTTCTTATTTATGTTGATGGTGTGTCACCCCTATTTCCCTCACCCATAATTTAGGAGCCGTTTTTGGTTCATCTTTCCTTCAAGGTCTAATTAATATGGCACCTTTTTCATTAAGTCTTCCTTATCATAGGATCATGGATCATAGGGAAGAAGAGGACCTCAGAATCCAGTCCCCTTGTTTAACAGAGGAGGAAACTGAGGCCCAGGGAAAGGAAGGAAATAAAAACAATCTTTCCTTTCTCATGAAACACAGAAAATAGTATTCTACCTTTGTATTGTATTTATTTGTTCAAATGTCACACACACACACACACACACACACACAGACACATCTATTAAATTCAAAACTCTGAAAGACCAGGGGCTATCATTTTTCAATTGTGTATTTTCAACAGCTGCCATAGAGCTTTATACATAACAGACACTGGATAAATGTTTGGTTTGAACTGAAGTGAGTTTCTGTCAAGATTCCAACTCTGCTGTGGGTGGAGAGAATTTAAAATTCCTGGTTAGGTGTGGCTGCTGCCTCCTGGCCTTCAGTCAGAAAAGAGGCCTGGGAGCTACCCCGAGGCAAGAGCCAGGTAGACCACCTCTAAGGTGGCCAAGTCCCACATGTTTGCAATTAGATTCTCATGGCCTTGGCTCTCTGACCACTCTTCCCATGTTCTACAGTCCTTGGCCAAGATGTCAGCAAGGATGATACCTCTCCTCCTCTTCTTCCAGCCATTTGTTCCAATCTGCTTTTTGACCACAGTTCTCCAGGCCTCTAAGTGCTCCTTGGGCTCTGTCCAACAAGCGACCAGTGATGGAAGACTTCCAGATGTGCCAGGCCTTCCTTGAACAGGAGGAACCAGCCCACCTCTGCCCTACAGGACCTTGCATTCAGTTCCCTCAAGTCCTTTCCTTTCAATTCCAGCTTCCCTTAGGCAAGCAAGTCTGCCTTTACCACCTCAAAATAAAATGGCTGTCTTACTGCCTTGTCCTCAAATACTCCTCATGTGCCCTTAAAAAAATCATATATACATATATATTTATAGATTGTGTATGTGTGTAGGTAAGTGTATATATTTATATATAGTTAGTAATAGTTATATAACTTATATAGTTATATAGTTATATACATTGCCCTGCTTGTTTGTATTCCCTTCTGTTCTCTTCTGTCAATTTTTAAATGATTCTTCCATGTCTGTCTCTTCCTTTCTTCCTTCCTTCCTTTATTCTCTCCCTCCTTTTCTTTCTTTTTTACTTCATCCTTTCTTCCTTCTTCTTTCCCTCCCTTCTTTTCTCCCTCCCTTCCTTCCTTCTTCCTCCTTCCCTCCTTTCCTTCCTTCTTCCCTCCCTTTCTTCCTCCTTCCCTTTCTTTCTTTTCCTTCCTTCCTTTCTCTTCTCTTTCTCTCTCCCTTCCTTCCTTCCTTTCTTCCTCTCTTCTTTCTCTCTGTCTCTCTTCCTTTAAAGCTGTAGCTCTAAATCCGAGGAGGAAAAAGAGCATGCCAGCAGAGGTGGTTTGGAAACACCAGAATAACTCAACTATCAGCTGCTTTGGCCAATCTTCCCACTGGAGAAAAGTCATAGTACAGTCCAATGTCAAGGGTCCCTGCTTTGGGGGGAGGTTTTCTCAATTTTCCTGAGGGGGTTGAATATGAACCCTCTTCAAGGCAAAAGAGAATCAAATGAAGATTAGTGAAGGCTGACCCATAAACAATGCCCCAAACTAGCTTGTCTTGCTATCACCCCCCATTTTAAACAGTTTTGTCAGGGCAGCTAGGTGGCACAGTGGATAGAGCACCTGCCCTGAAGTCAGGAGGACCTGAGTTCAAATCCAGCCTCAAACACTTAGTAATTTTCTAGCTGTGTGGCCTTCGGTAAACCACTTAACCCCATTTGCCTCGCAAAATCCTAAAAAACAATTTTAAGCAAAATCTTTGTTTTAGACAATTGTGAATTTGGCAAACACCAACAAGTAAAAACATTCCTACATAAAAAGAAAAATGTTTCACGAATTTGCGTGTCATCCTCGCACAGTGGTCATGATAATCTTCTCTATATCATTCCAGTTTTAGTATATGTGCTGCCAGAGTGAGCACCATACAAAGAAAAACAGAAAGAATTGCTTCTGAAATCACAAGGCTAATGAAAAGCAACTTGTTTTTAAGTATATATTTATAATGAGTACAGGAGCTAGGATCAGTTTGCAGGAACCCATTGTTAAATTTTCAGTAAGAGCATGTACATCCGGGAAACTAACAGGCATGACAAATTTGAACTTAATATATTTGATTTGATTTCCTACACTTAACAAGTGAAGGAGAAAATTTTAATAATGCAAATTAAATTAAAAACTGTGCTCTACATATATTTTTTTCAGAGCTGGTTTTTAAACATTTACCAACAAAACCCCTATACACATTTATCTATCTATCTATCTATCTATCTATCTATCTATCTATCTGATGATGTATGTCCTTCATTCTTGAAGAAGACTGACATCAAGCAGTGATGCCTTGAAAAGCACATGAATTAGATTTGTGTGGGGGGTGCTGTGCTAAGTCACCAAGCTCCCTTTATCCTCCAGAGCCAACTGGGTCCAGTGGCCAGATATATATCACAGAATGACTGGAGATGGCCCTGGATACAAGGCAATCAGATCACACAGCTAGTAAGTGTGAAGTGTCTGAGGCCAAATTTGAACTCAGGTTCTCCCATCTATCTATATAGACACACATACACACATATATACACACACATATACCCAATTAAGCACATTAGCTCCAAAACTATCTTTTTTTGTCTGTGTCACTATCTGAACTACCTTTCATGGATTGTCTTTAAATGTTCCTTTTTTCTTCCTTATTTTGACATTGCCATCATTAACCCCTCCTCCCTCCCTCCCTCCTTTCCCTGCAAAAAATTCTCCCTTGTAACAAATTAGCATAATTAAACCAAAAAAATCCACATAGTGATCATTTTCATTTCTGAAAAGATAGGTATCGTTCTGTACTCTTATTCCATCACCTGTTTCATCGTTGGTTCTCTGGAATCATGGTTGGTTACATTAATTACCAATTTAATGTCTCTCAAAGATGTTTATTTGACTTGATGATATTGGAAATTAGTTATGTGAATTGTTTTCCTAATGCTGCACACATCACTGTGCCTCTATTCATAGATGCATTCTTCTCTGAAACTGTCCCTTTTTTCATTTATTACTATGTATTAATATGCAGAGGCATCTAAGGACTACTATAGTGGATACAGCACTGAACCTAGAGTCAGAAAGATCTGAATTCAAATATAGCCTCAGGCACTTACTAGCTTTGTGACCTTGGGCAAGTTCACTTCACCCTATTTGTCTAAGTTTTCTCATCTGTAAAATAAGCTGCAGAAGTAAAAGGCAAAGCATTCCAGTATCTGTCCAAGAAAACTCCAAATAGGGTAACAAAAAGTCAGACACAACTGAAATGACTGAATAACAACAATTAATATGTTGGAGACAGCTATGTGACTTAGTGGATAAAGTGCTGGGCCTGGAGTCAGGAAGACTTGAGTTCAAATCAGTTCTCAGACACTTACTATATAGCAGGGTGACTCTGGGTAAGTCATCTAATCTGTTTGCCTTAATCCAGTGGAGAAGGAAATGGCAAACCACTCTAATATTTTTGCAAATAAAAAACCACGGACAGTATTGGCATTGGTCCACAGAATCAGGTTGAAAGATATTTGAGGAAGTCAAATGAGTCCAGACAAGAGGTCAATTCCAGTTGCTTATGGGTCTTGTATAAAAACATTGTTAGCTAGACCAAGAAGATTCCAGAAGTCAGGAGGAGCTGAGGGCAAGGAAGGTAGAGAGAAGAGGCCTCAGCTTCCTCCTGGGCCAGGTCTCTTCCCCCTCCCCTTTAACCAGAAGAGGACCTCATCAGCTTCCAAAGAATCCAGAAGATGTTGGATCATTTGGCCATCATGTCCTAGCATTGTACTCACCAACGTGGCTTCCATCTTCTCTGGTGGCAGGATTGACACCTGCAGCCAAGGACACATGAATGCAGATTCACTGTACTTAAGGGAAACTTCTTGATCATCTCATATTGGGAAAAGGGGATTTATAGCAACCAAGAGCAATAAGTCCCTACCTCTTTGCTACATGTGCTCTCTCAGCTTGATCCCACTTTCCCTTGGATTCTGCATGTACTTTTGGAAGAGTATGTTATATACTTTTGAAGGTTGTCTTGTACCAAGTGTGCTAATTAGATAACCTCAGTAAATGCCTCTTCCTCAAAGCTACTTAAGTTCTACTGACTAATTTATTCCCAACTGAGAATCTTGGCAGGAAGTATACCAGTGGGAACTTGAGATAATTCCATTAGGGAATAACCTCTCAGAAGATCCAAGCTAGAGGGTGCACAGCTCCACCAACTTCACAGCAGCTTAGGTGTTCCTATCCTCCCAAAGTCCCACCAAGAATTGTTCCTTTTTTATCTCTGCCAATTTGATAGGTATGAGGTGAAACCTCAGAGAAAGAAATTTGCATTTCTTTCATAATTACTGGTGTGAAGTTTTTTTTTTTAATATGACTGTTGATGGGTTTCTTTTCTTCTATCTATTAAGAAATGGCCTTTGCTATGCCCTACGTCTTTTTTTAGGTTTTTGCAAGGCAATAGAATTAAGTGGCTTGCCCAAGGCCACACAGCTAGGTAATCATTGTCTGAGGCCAGATTTGAACCCAGGTACTCCTGACTCTAAGGCAGGTGCTCTGTCCACTGTGCTACCTAGCCTCCCCCTTTTTATTTTTTATTTTATTTTTACAGCTAGGTAATTATTAAGTGTTTGAGGTCAGATTTGAACTCAGGTCCTACTGACTCCAGGGCTGGTGCGCTATCCACTGTGCCACCTAGCCACCCCCTATGCCCTACATTTTTACACTAGGATATGTCAGCAAGATTGGAGGTGGGGTGGACAGCTAGGTGGAGCAGTGGATAGAGCATCAACCTTGGAGTCAGGAGGACCTGAGTTCAAAAATCTGGCCTCAGACACTTAATAATTACCTAGCTGTGTGGCCTAGGGCAAGTCACTTAACCCCATTGCCTTGCAAAACAAACAAACAAAAAAGACTGGAGGTGGGGAAGGAGATATTTGATAAACTTAAAGTCCACTTCCAATTATCTATTAAAGGTCCTTAGAGAGGGAAGAGGAGGAATAAAATTTAATGTATATGAGAAAGTATATGGATGATTGGAGAAATTGCCAGCTCAGTAGATATATATAAACTCTGGCTAAATTGAGAATATATTTTTTTAACAATAAGTAACTTTAAAGATGGGAGATACACCAACATTCTTGAAAGGATGAAACTGGATTACCACCCTGAAAATGGATAATGTCTCCTAGTCCTCCCCCTGACCCCAGAATCTCCCATGATTCCATTGGAGAAAAGCAAAAAAAAGCTAACATTTTACAGAATAAGAAACTGAGTCCAAACAAATCAAGTGACTGAGAGAGAAAAAGGGAAATTGCAAGAAAACAATATTGTCTCCCCTGACCAATAAGGAGGAAACTCAACAAGAGATGACCAGAGATTCTTAGCCTTTTGTATGTGTACTGAACCCTTTTATCAGTCTGGTAAAGTCTATGGACCCTTTCTCAGAATCATATCCTTAAATGAATAAAATAAAATACAGATTAAGAAGGGAACCTATTGCATTGAAATCTCTCTGGGGAGTTGGAAAGGGAAACAAGATGGTAGAGTAGAGGCAGGAATTCATCTGAACTCTTCCAAATTCCTCTCCAAACAACTTTCAGATAATGCCTCTAATTGAATTCTGTAACCATCGTAGTAATTCTGGCAATTTTCTAGCCTAAGACAATCTAAGAAGTTGACAGGAAAGGACTGTCTCACTTGGGTTGTTGTGTGGTCTAGAGCACAATTCAGGCCTTATTGCAGTAACACCGGTAGCAACAGAAGCTTTGAGAAGTATTAGGGTCAAACAATAGGCCAAAAAGAGATTACCCAGAATCTTTAGCTGGCACTGGGTTCAGGACCCTGTTGCCTTGCTCACATGTAGTTCCAGGTCACAGTCCCAGAACAAAAAAGTACTAGTATTTGCAGCTATAGCACAAAAGGAACCCTGTGTCACAGTTTCAAGGCAGATATGAATACTAGCACTTTGCAATTACAGGAAAGCAGGAGACTATTCAAACTTCTAGGGCCAAAAGGAACACCAGCACTTGTGGCTATGGGTAAAGACCACAGCACAGGTGAGAACAGCAGTGACCATACCTCTCCTTAGATCATACCACCTTGAAAGCATTGTAAACTTAAAGAACCCTAGAATTAGCTCTAAAAACAATGACACAAAAAACCTGAAGCTTGGGACAGAGCCCCTTCTGCCCCAGAAAGAGTTCAACCTTTACATAAAGTTAATAGTTAAGAAATAAGCTAAAAAATGAGCAAATAACAACAAAAGAGAATTTGACCATAAAAAATTGCTATGCTGACAGGGAAGATCAGATACAAACTTAGAAGAAGACAACTATGTCAAAACAGTTACAGGCAAGGAAAAATGGGAATTGCATACAAGTCCAAAAAGAATTCCTGGGAGAGTTAAAAAAGAATTTTAAAAAGCAAATAAGAGAAGTAGAGGAAAAATTGAAGGGAAAAATTAAAGTGATGCAAGAAAAGTATGAAAAAGAAATCTACAGCTTGGGTAAAAGAGGCACAAAAAAAAAATTAGAGAACATAAGCCCTTAAAAAGACAGAATGGGCCAAATGATAAAATAGACATAAAATCCACTGAAGAGTTTCTTAAAGAGTAGAATTGATCAAATGGAAAAAGAAGTATTAAAATTCACTGAAGAAAAGAATTCCTTAAAAAATAGAACTGATCAAATGGAAATAGAGGCAAAAAAACTAACTGAAGAAAAACATTACTTAAAAATAAGGTTTGGGCAAATGGAAGTTAATGACTGCATGAGACATCAAGAAACAATCAAGAAAAATTAAAAGAATAAAAAATTAATGAAAATGTGAAATATCTCACTGGGAAAACAACTGATCTGAAAAATAGATACAGGATAAATAATTTCAGAATTATTGGACTACCTGAAAGCCACTAAAAAAAATTGGACATCATAGTTCAAGAAATTATCAAAGAAAACTACCCTAATATCCTAGAACCAGAGGGTAAATTAGACACTGAAAGAATCCACTAATCACCTCCTTAACAAGATCTCAAAGTGAAAACTCTCAGGAATGTTATAGCCAAATCCCAGAATTCCCAGATAAAGAAGAAAATATTGCACCACAGCCTGAATTACACAGGATTTAGCAGCTTCTACATTAAAGAATCGGAGGACTTGGAATATGATATTCTAGAAACAAAGGAGCTAGGTTTATAACCAAGAATAATCTACCCAACAAAACTGAATATAATCCTTTGACTTTCAAGCATACCTTATGGAAAGACCAAAGCTGAATAGAAAATCTAATGTTTAAATACAAAACTCAAGAGAAACATAAAAATGAAAGAGAAACGGTAAGAGATTCAATAAGGTTAAACTGTATATATTCCCATGTGGGAAGATTATTCTTATAACTCCTAAGAACTTTATCATTATTAGGTTAAGTTAGAAGGAATGTGCATAGACAGAGGGCACTCAACTGAGTTGATTATGAAAGTATGATTTTTTTTAAATGAAGGAGTGAAAAAAGGAATGCACTGGAAAAGGGGGAAGGAAAAAGGAGAACACGATAAATTATCTCACATTAAAGAGGTCCAAAAGGAAGAGCTTTTATGGTGAAGGGAAACATGAATCTTACTCTATTGAAACATGGGCATTCAGTTGGGTTTAGAACTCTATCTTACCCTACAGAAAAGGAGGAGAGTAAAGAGATAAGCAAAAGGGTGGGGTTGATAGAAGGGAGTGGATTAAGGAAGACACTGGTCAGAAGCAAAAAAGAGAGACTGATAAAAAATAGAGAAAGGGGAAAAATAGGATGAAAGAAAATACCCAATAATCATAACTGTGATTGTGAATGGGATGAAGTTACCCATAAAATGGAAGCAGACAAGAGAACGGATTAAAAAACAGAATCCAAAATATGTTGTTTACAAGTCTCTTATGCTTCAGCTGAAGTTAAAAAAAAATGATACAAATTTATATCATCCAGGAAACATAAAATTAGAAAAGTGGTAGGCTGGCCATATGGCAATAATACAGGAAATCAGATGGATGGACAAATCTCATGGACTATACTGGGACTCACAAAATATTAAAAAGAACTGGCAAAAATATCATCCAATCTATTAGGCAAAAACTTTCTGGAGAATGTATTGGGAGGATAGGAACAAAAATCTCACCAGCTGAGAAACAACAGTAGGGATGCAATTTGTATTATAAGGTGGAATGCCCACATCAGTGATGTCTCACATGAACAGAAGTATTGCTGAGAAGTAATGAAATTTAAATTATGAACACTTGGATTCCAAAAAAATTAATTTCTCATTACAGGATAGGGGAATTATGGTTAGATACCAGTCTTATAAAAGAGACCTGAGTAGTTTGATGAACTTCAAGGTCATGTGCGGGGTATTGAGATCCTAATCCCAAATGACTGCTCAGAGTCCTCTCAAAGTGGCAGCAAAGAGTTAAAATTTAATTCGGTTCTTGTAAGAAGTGGGGCAGTTCCTAACTCTCTAGGAGAGAGAGAGCAGGAAAAACCGAATTACAGAAGCTGAAGCAGGGTTTAAAAAAACCACAAAAACCACAACCCATTCCCCCTCCTCTTTTCTGCTGACCCTTACAACAATTGGTCAAAGTTGATGTTCCGAAGAGAACTGAGTGTTCCCAGGAGGGTCTGTCTTTGTTTACATCTTATATGGTTAGGGTGACAATTTTTCTAGCCAGAGATCCAGGTTCTCACACTCACCTGATTCTTGAGAAATAGAAACTGAGACCTATGGCTTAGACTAATTTAGCACTATGTTTCTGAAAAGTCAGCACTTTTGCCCCTCACAGTCATGGTGTAAGATCTCAGTTAAAAAAAAAAGTGATCCTAACCTGTATCCCTAAATGGAGGATTGTATCCAAAGTAAGTTCAAAGTTAGTTAGCCTCAGATATATACTAGCTGTGTGAACCTGGGCAAGGTACTTTATCCTTTTTACCTCAGTTTCCTCATCTATCAAAATAGCTGGAGAAGGGAAAAAGCAATCTACTCCAGTATCTTTGTCAAGAAAACCTCAAATGGGATCACAAAGAGTCAGAGATAACTGAAAAAGAGCTGAACAAAAAAGCTAAAATGAAGATGATGATAACCAGAATTCTGTCCTCTGTCCTGGTTAGAGCGTCTATGGTACATTGTATACCATTTTAGATGTCACATTTTGGGGTCAGGGAGGCAGATTTTGTATTTATTGGAAGGATAAACATCCTAAAAATTCGAACTGTTCAAAAGCAGAATAGATGGGTTGCCTCAAGAGGTCATGGGTTCTTCCGTATAGAAAAGTCCTCGGGTGAAAGCTAGGTGGTCATTTGTCCAATGGATTTGTTTCTCAGGTGACAAACTAGATGATTTCTGATGTTCCATCTAGTGGGATTTTACATTTTTGAACTCTCTTGGGGATTCTATGGTTCCAATATTCTGTATTCTCTTCTGTGCATACTATCTTTGCCATGACCTGCCCTCACTTGGGATGTCTTCATATTCCTATGCCTTTTCTGAGCATATGTAGTACTTACTCATTTCGTGGCTCTGAGTTTTTATTACCTGTCTCTGTCTCTACTCTGGATCAACTCCAGGCTCTATGGCCACCATCACTCTCCCTACATTGCCTGTCAGAACTGTTATCGAAGTGGTCAGCACTTGGGATGAGCAACTCTTGTAATGAGCAAGAAGGTTGGGAAGAAACCAGGGAGCCACTGCAGGTGGAAGGCTGGGTTGTTAATGTGAAGACTGATTTCCCAGGATATTTATGAAGAAGGAAGGACAGTTATCAACTCTAGCAGGCTTAACTATTTTGGTTAACAGTTACACCATAAGGATGGTGCAGATTAATTAGACTTGGAATCAAGTCTTGAGTTCAAATTATCTCAAATCCTTGATAATCTTGTGACCCTGGGCAAGGAATCCTGCCTCAGTTTCTTCATCTGTAAAATCAGAATAATAATAGCCCTTACCTCTCAAGGGATGGTGTGAGGATTAAATGAGATAATATTTATAAAGTGTTTTTTTCTATAGTTTCTTTCTATAGCACTATATAAGGGTTATTATTATTATTATATTCAGATGGTTCCAATGTCTGTCACTGTGTCTGGCATACTACTGCATAACATTATTAATAAATACTTGATTGTTGATTAATGATTCCTGTAGAAAAAATAAAAACCAGGTCAAGCTTCTGGTGTATGGTAGTGCTCCATGGCTGAGTTTGCTGCAAAGAAGTGTCCAGAAATAGGTGTGTTCTTGTGTGGGGTAGACTGACCTGCAGAGAACACGATGGAAGAGAGCTGTGCATCTGTGAGTTCCTTCTCCAGGGATCTATCTAGCGCCATGTAGCATTGTAGTAGTATTTGGTTTTGTTATTTTTTTCAGCCATGTCTGACTCTTTGTGACCCCATTTGGGGTTTTCTTGACATTTCCTTCTCTAGCTCTTCTGACAAATGAGAAAAAGGCTAAGTGACTTTGTCTGTGCTCATACAACTAGGAAGTGTCTGAGACCAAATTCGAACTTAGGAAGATGAGTCTTCCTGACTCCAGATGCAGTGCTCTAACCATTGTACCACCTCACTGACTAGTAGTATGTGGCACCAGTCCTGAATGTCAAGGGGCCTTACAGCAGGGAGAAAAGTCTCTTCTCAATTAACCCTAGATTTGCACTTTGATTAAATATAACTAAATGGTTTCTTTGAAAGATCCCTTTCTATACATGATCCATCAGAACTTGAGGTTTATTTTTGACCATAGACTATCTTGAAAGACAGACTCCTTCCTCCCAAGCTTACTTCAAAGGGCAAGAGTTCAATTATAATAATTTCCAAATAGCCAGGGTATGGTTCACTCTGAGATCCAGAAGGCTGACTTGAGGCTGATTATCTCTCTCCTCTAGACAACAAGCCTGTCCCTTCTTGCAGTCCAGTTTCCTCTGCTTCTGCTTTCTTCTGGTTATTTGTGTACCCTTTGCTCAATCTCCTTATTTGGTTCAGCTTGACCTATTGCATTAGCCAATATCTAAGCAATGAAACAGGAAAGCCCCTGGACTGACCTCAGTAAGTTCCCTCCCTCTGAAAGTCATGACTTTCAATGGCCTCTGAAAGCTCTCATTGGCAGGAAGTCATTACAAGGCAAGATGCCTTCTGGCTGACTGGGAGGAGGTTATGAAGAGCTCTATGGCTTAGCCTGAGGATGATCTCTCTCAAGACTTTGTCAGACTCTACCATTCCCCCTTCTTCCTCCTCCTGTCAGGCTCTAGGTCCAGTTCCCCCAATTTAGATGTACCTCAAACATTTGACACTTATTAGCTATGTGACCTTGGGCAAGTCACTTCACCCTGATTGCCTCGCATCTTGGCCCATCTCTAGACATCCTGATTCATATCTGGCTACTAGACCCAGATGATTCTGGAGGAGAAAGTGAGGCTAGTGACTAAAATCCAATTCACATGACTCTCCTGGTATCACCTACCTGATGCCATGGTGTTATTCTGAGAAGGACAAAATCCAACAACAGATCCTCCCACACTACCTGTTCAGGATAAGTGCAAACAAATCCAGGACCTGTCTTCAAGGAGCTTACAACCTATTATAATGATACCTGTATTGTTTCCTATACATAAGTGGTGCCCTCTTAGGGGACCTTTCACCCCCTCTCTAGGCTTCTTTTCATGTTGAGTGTAGATATGTTCTCTACCTGTGACTTACTCCACATTTGGAACTTCAGAGGCTATTTTTGACCACAGAAGTTCAGTGGCAATGCTAAAGGTTGGTAGGGGTGGGGGGAGGACCCCTTGATCACACACATATTGGGAAACTTTCATTGGCTTGCTCCCATAGAGCAACTGAAGGGAGGCCTTACATACAACTGAGTGAAAAGAAGTGGAGAGATTGATTGCACAACCTAGAAAGGGAATGGGATCCAGAAAGGGTTGCTGGAGGGTGGTGCCTGAGCTGAGTCCTGATAAGGAGCTAAATTTTCCAAGAGGTGATGAGTTGAGTGAGTAAGCCCTTGGGCAAAAAAGACGGAGAGACATTATTTTGACTAGAATATATCTGGAGGGCAGCTAGGTGGAGCAGTGGATAAAGCACCGGCCCTGGAGTCAGGAGTACCTGAGTTCAAATCTGACCTCAGACACTTAATTACCTAGCTGTGTGGCCTTGGGCAAGTCACTTAATCCCATTGTCTTGCAAAAACTAAAAAAAAAAAAAGGCAACCAGTAAGAGCAGGAGTTTATAAGGTAAACAGAGGAGTTTTTTCCTATTTTATCTTGGAGGCCTTGGGGAACTCAACCTAACCCTAACCCTTAGTTAGGTCCTGAGGCTTCACTTATATGATATGCAAAGTAATAAAGATCTTTTGCTTCAGGCTCTACAGAAAACAGAAAAAATAAATACTGCCTCTAATGCCAACTACCTGTGTAACCTGGACAAGTTCCTAGCTTTTTTTTTCCTTCTTGGGCCTTAGGAACAAAAGGGAATTGGACAAGATGACCTATAGGTCCTAGGTGTGGGGACCCATAATTTCAGTTAAGGCCTGGGATACTTGCGTTATGGCATGCTTTTCATCCCTAGGTGGGTTTTTAAATGGACTTTTAGACAATCTTTTTAAAAAATTTGAATACTCTAAAACAATCAGAAGTATTTGGGAAGATGGGCACCAATCAGTCCCAGAAGTCTGATTTGAGAGACTGGAGGGATGGGGATTGGGAAAGGAGGCTTCCCAATCTAAATTGGGACTTTCAGCAAATCTTTGGCTTTCATCTTTTCAATCTGAAGATGAGTGGGTTTAATTTAGATGACTTTAAGCTGAACAGCAACTCTAACAAAGCATTCAGCATTCCCAGATGTGTACAGGCAAAGTACTTTAAGAACAAAGGATTATGCAAAACTATTCTCAAGAAGATGGGAACTTTTCCGGGACCCTGGAGCTATAGACTTTGGCTTTGAAATCCACTGATAGCTGAAGGTAACATACTTTCTGTAGTAAACAGACAGCCAGAGAGAGATAAAGAGATGCCCAGAGCAAGGTCCTACAAACTCTGACTTGCTCAGTCTGATTTGACAAGCTCATGTTGCTGGTGTCCTCTGTATGAGCTCAGGAGATGCAGAAGGGAATAGCAAACTGTCCTGCAGAGATGAAATCTTTGGGATTGAAGCTGGTGGTTCATCTGAAACTCTTAGTCCTGGAGAGACTAAGGGACTTGTCCGGGGTCACACAGTTAGTATGGATCTGTGACTAGACTTAAAGCCAGGTCTTCCTGGCTATAAGACCAGCTATCTCTTCACTCTACCACATTGGAACATAGAGTAGAAGAAAATAAAGAAAAGAAGACTTAACGTTAGATCTTAGTCTATGGAAGACCTTAAGTGCCGTCTAAGGACTTGATCTCTTCTAATGTTGTGATAGGATATTTTCATAGGCAGGCCCCTACCCTGTGCCAGGTACCCCTACTTCTTTTCAGCTTCCTTTTTGGTATTCTCTTCCCACATTTGATTGTAAGCATCCTTAAAGGGAAGGATTTATTTTTATCTTTTTTTTTGTCTTATGTGATTCCATAAAGTTGAAACTAGGCAGAGCAGCAGATGGGGAATGGAGAGAGCCCTCTATAAAGGGCAACTAAGTAGGGCCATAGTAAGTACCCAGAGTGCCTGGGCTGGAGTTAGGAACAGTCCTCTTCATGAGTTCAAATCTGGCCTCAGACATTTACTAGCTGTGTGACCTTGGGTAGATCACTTCACCCTATTTGCCTCAGTTTCTCTATCTGTAAAATGAGCTGGAGAAAGAAATGGCAAAAACTCCAATATCTCTGTCAAGAAAACCCCAAATGGGGTCACAGTGAGTGAGCTACTCAACAACAAAATATTGGGAGGAGTTTGGTACTCCACCCTCTAAACAGAAGAAGCTGAGGGAGGTGACTCGGTCAATCAAAGCTTAAGTTGGGGATGGGGGTGGGTGGGTGTTGATGAAATCAGAGATGATGATCTTAACCTGGGAGGAGTATTTGTTGGAGGATGGGAGGGGGTAGAATTGAAACCAGGAAGGCAGTAATGAGTTCAGGGTAGCAAAAATCATAGAAAAGCTCTTATATTAGCTTTGGCAAATGAAATGGCCAAAGAACAATTATTCCTTCACATCTCGGGGGCTAGGAGTATGGCACCCCTATGATCTGGAAAATCCATGAAGAAATTTTTGACCCTCCATTTGCACCAGAGAAGTAGTCTGAATTATTATGCTATTAAAAAATGGTGCATTTATTTGAGGGAGGGGGGGTACTATGCTAAGTTATCAGCTACAACAACCCAATATGAATCAGGATGACTGGAGATGGCCCTGGAAGTGAGGCAATCAGGGCTAGGTTACACAGTTAGTTCAGTCCCAAGTGACTTTGAACTCAGATCCTCCTGACTCCAGTGCCGGTGTTCTATCCACTGCACCATCTATCTATACATTGATGTTATACAATACTCTACATATATTTTATGAACTTCTGAATTTCTCAACTTTTTCTGTGTTATCTACTGGCCTTTAATGTGTCAACTATGGCTTCTGCAAAACTCCCCCAAAATTCCCATTTTATTTTTTATACTGACCAGCAATATATTGAAATTGTGATGGGGAAGGAATTGTACAAAACAGGTCCAAAACTGCCTCAATATAGTGATTTTTTCTATACTTGCTGAATGGATAATTGTAGATTTTTTGAGTATCAACAGGTCAGTCAAGAATTCATTAAGGAGGGGGTGGCTAGGTGGCTAGGTGGTGCAATAGATAGAGCACTGGCCCTGGAGTCAGGAGTACCTGAGTTCAAATCCGGCCTCAGACACTAAATAATGACCTAGCTGTGTGGCCTTGGGCAAGCCACTTAACCCCATTGCCTTGCAAAAACTAAAAAAAACAAAAACAACAAAAAAAGAATTCATTAAGGACCTACTATGATTATAGGCACCAATGTGTTCAACTTTGGTCAAAAGGAAATTAATGACAGTGGGGAAAAATCTTAGGAGTCAGATAAACTCCCTCACCTTACTGGCTGTGTGTCCTTGGGATAAGCCTTTTTAGCCTTTCTACCTTCCTTGGCTTCTTCCTCTGTAAAGTGAAACGGTTAGACCAGATGATCTCTGAGGTTCCTTCCTGTTCAGTTTATGATTACTTAAGCAGAACATTCAAGGCAGACTTTTAGCTTTTAATGTCTGTCTCTTTCCCAATATCCATGTAGATTGCAGAGGTAACAAATCATGGAAGGGGGTAGTTTTCAAGTTTCCCTCACCCCCTATTATTGATTCTCTTCACAACTGGGAGGTAACTCCAGTCCCCTTGGACATGAAGTCTCTGCTGGACAGCTCTCCAGTGTTCAGGTGGGAAATAACTGCTGGACATTGCTTCCAGATATCACTTCCTTGTGTTCAGCTCGAGGTGACACTGGGCAAGTCACTTAAATGGTACATGCCTCAGTTTCCCCATCTGTAAAAACAGGGATTATAATAGCATCTACTTTGCAGGGTTGTCCTGAGACTAAAAATCAGATAATATCTGTAAAACACTACAGAATCTGGCAAATAATCGAAGTTGAATAAAAGCTTGCTCTTTGCTCTACCTTCCCCCCAACCCCCAATCTATTTCTTTAGGGCTGCTCCTCTCCTGGAGCAGGAGAACAGATTTTTTTTCACCAGGTTACAGAAACCAGACTGAATGTTCCAGGCTAAAACTGAATCACCCCATACTTTATCATTACCTTAGGGGTCAGGTAGAGATCAAAGACCCTTTCCCTATCTAATTTAGATGTAGATTACAATGAATAGAGTTGGAGGCCTGGAGTCCGAAGACTCAACTTCCTGAGTTCAAATCTGGTCTCAGATACACACTTACTAGCTTTGTGGCCCCAGACAAGTCACAATCCTGTCTGCCTTAGTTTCTTCATCTATAAAATAAGCTGGGGAAGGACATGGCAAACCATGCCAGTATCTTTGCCAAGAAAACCTCAGCTGGGGTCATGGAGAGTCAGATACAACTGCACAATGCTTCATCATCAACAGGAAGATTTTCCAGTGACTTTCCTTTGTCTTTCTTTATATCCCCAGCTTGGCATGTGTGACTGTCAACATTCAGTCGTTCAGTCATGCCCAACTTTTCATGATCATACTGTCCATGACGTTTTCTTGGTAAAGATACTGGGGATGGGGGGGGGGGGCAGCTAGGTGGCACAGTGGATAGAGCACCAGCCCTGGAGTCAGGAGGACCTGAGTTCAAATGTGACCTCAGACACTTAATAATGACCTAGCTGTGTGGCCTTGGGCAAGCCACTTAACCCCATTGCCTTGCAAAAAACCTTAAAAAAAAAAAGATCCTGGGAATGCTTTGTCATTTTCTTCTTCAGTGGATTGAAGCAAACTGAGGTGAAGTGACTAGGCTAGGGCTACATAGCTTAGTGAGTATCTGAGACCTGATTTGAATCTTCCTGAATCCACTGTACCTCCTGGCTGCCTGGCACCTTATAAAGGGTTAATAAATGCTTATCAACTGACTGACCTCTGACATTCTTTCCAGCTCTTAAATCTGAGGTCCAAGTCTTTGGAGAGTGGAAGGAGAGACTGACAGTGCTGGGTGACCATTGTCAATTCTAAGGATCTGATTATCATTCAGAGTAAAGTTAAGAAAGAGAAAAGACCTCCAAAGGAATGGGAACCAAAACAACAGAAAAGATAAGGAAACCGCCTTGGTTCTGCACCACCCCCTCCCATCCCCCACCTTTAGGATGACAAACTGTCCGAAACTGAGAAAGGATTTGCTCAAGATTATAGCAGAATTAAATTGCAGGAAAGGGACAAGACCCCAGTTCTGATTGAAAGTATGTGTTTTCTCCCCCACAGCAAAACACACAACTACCTTCTCTTCTCTATCTTCCTTCCAAAGTCAACAAAACTAGAGAAAATTCACGGGAGTGAGGCCAGCATGAATAATCCAACTCTATAAAGAGAAACTAAGGTTACTATGTCAGAAGGGAAAGAGGTTTATTGCTGTTTTAATAAGCAGTCTGTACACACATTTGCTGGGGAAACTGGATCCATACAATCAAGCTGATGAGTGTTTGGTTCAGCTTTCAAGATAATTAAATGCTTGAAGAGATGATGAAAAAGGGTAAAAACATCACGTGTACAAAAATATTCACAGCAGCCCTGTTTGTGGTGGCAAAGAACTGGAAATCAAGTAAATGTCCTTCCATTGGGGAATGGCTTAGCAAACTGTGGTATATGTATGTCATGGAACACTATTGTTCTATTAGAAACCAGAAGGGATGGGATTTCAGGGAAGCCTGGAGGGATTTGCATGAACTGATGCTGAGTGAGATGAGCAGAACCAGATAAAACACTGTACACCCTAACAGCAACATGGGGGTGATGACCAACCGTGATGGACTTGCTCATTCCACCAATGCAACAATCAGGGACAGTTTGGGGCTCTCTGCAGTGGAGAATACCATCTGTATCCAGAGAAAGAACTGTGGAGTTTGAACAAAGACCAAGGACTATTACTTTTAATTTAGGAAAAAAACTGCTATCTTATTGTCTGATCTGGCTATCTTTTATACTTTATGTGTCTTCCTTAAGGATATGATTTCTGTCTTATTGCATTCAATTTGGATCAATGTATACCAGGGAAACAATGTAAAGACTGATAAATTGCCTTCTGTGAGGGGTGGGGGGGAAGGAAGTAAGATTAGAGAAAAATTGTAAAACTCAAAATAAATAAAATCTTTTTTTAAAAAAGATAATTAAATGCTTATAGACGGTAATCTAAGCATATAAGTTTGACCTTGTGAGTAGGAGGCAGCCATCTGTGTGGTGTTAGAAGGGCACCAAAAGCCTGCCTGTACCCAAATGTCTTCAGCAGCTGGCTACAATGGCTGACATTCCCACCATTAAGGCTGCGCCTTAGGTTTCACAGCTGTTATACTCAAAGCTTCTGTTAAAATCCAAATGTCAGTGAGTAGCCAGTAATGGATAGAAGGTATTCCAAAACCTTTGGTACAGCCTTAAGTTTTCAAAGCTTAAGACTGCACTAAGATTTTTTTTTTTGGTACATTTTACAAAAGTCTTTGATGATACTGTAAAGAATAGAGCACTAAACTTGGAGCAAGGAAGACTTCATCTTCCTGAGTTCAAATCTGACCTCAGATACTTACTAGTTGTGTGACCCTGGGCAAGTCCCTTCACCCTGTTTGCCTCAGTTTCCTCATCTGTCAAATCAGCTGAAGAGAAAAATGGCAAACTCTTCCAGTATCTCTTCCCCAAAAAAAGCAGGGTCACAAAGTCAGACATACCTAGAAAATGAACAACAACACATTCTCCCAAAAGAATAAATATAAGATAGAACTATGTATCTTCTCCCTAGCCCCTGGTGAGTCACTTTATCCTGTTTGCCTCAGTTTTTTCATCTGTGAAATGATCTGGAAAAGAAAATGGCAAACCAGGCCAGTATCTTTGTACAAAAATCTCAAATGGGGTTACAGAGAGTTGATAGGATTGAACTGATTGATGCTGTTTGTCCTTCATTCTCAAAGAAAACCATGACATCAGTCCTCTTGGGACCACCTAGCTGCTCAGATTCATCCACAATTCATGTAGATGGAATTGACTCAACAGCAACAATGCACCTTAAAATGCTTTACATGATCTCAGATTCGCACAACAATCCTGGGTTTCAGGTTATTATTGTCATCCTCATTTTACAGAAAAGAAAACTAAGACTGCAAGAGGTTAAACACCTTCTCCTCTGACTTCAAATCCCAAGTTCTAGTCACCATACCACACTGTCCTAAAGCAATTATTCCCAATAATCAAGTAATACAAAAATTATAGGAAGAAGGGGTGGCTAGGTGGCGCAGTGGATAGTGCACCGGCTCTGGAGTCAGGAGTACCTGGGTTTAAATCTGGCCTCAGACACTTAATAATGACCTAGCTGTGTGGCCTTGGGCAAGCCACTTAACCCCATTTGCCTTGCAAAAATCTAAAAGAAAATTATAGGAAAAAACCACAGACTACATAGGGTTTCCCAGTCCCTAATAAACTTGAAATAGTTGAAGGATGATGACAACTGGCAATTGTGTGTCTGCTATCTAAGGGCTGTTGTAGCTAACATAGAAACTCCTCATCACTTAGAAGGTGGCCACTAAGTGATGAATTTTTCAGCCATAGGGATATATAAGGACCATCTACTACAGTGGTTCTTATTGTCTACATTGGGAGAAGAAGAAACCAATGATCCCTGAAGCACAAAGGGTTAAGTGTGTTCACAGGCCGTTGCTTTAAGGATCCCTGAAAGCTGCCCAGCAAACAAAAGGTTCAGCTTTGTAAACTGGACCATACCCAAGCAATACTTGAACTGCCTCTAAGGTAGCCCTAGGAAGGACTGGAATCTAGCCTTCTGCTCAAACTAAGGTGTTTTCCTAAACCAGGATTGAAGCATTTAGCTAAACAATCCAATCAGTCCCACCCTAGATAGACTGGTCCCACTCAAATCAACCAACTCTGGGGTAAGAAAGAAATTCTTCACCCTTCCCTTTCTTTTTACTTGGAGTGAGGGGATTTCTAGGTTTGTGAAATGCCCCACTCTTGTCCCCATTCTAGAATTACTCTGAAACAGTGAGGTGATGAATATCCAGCAAGGTCATATATGTATATGTATACATATATAAATTTATATTTGTCAGTTAGTCCTGCCCTACTCTTTGTGACCTTGTTTGAGGTTTTCTTGGCAAAAGCTACTGGAGTGGTTTGACATTTCCTTCTCCAGTTCATTTTCGAGATAAGGAAATTGAGGCAAGCAGAGTGAAATGATTTGCCCAAGGTCACCCAACTAATAAGTGTCTGAGGACATATTTGAACTCAGATCCTTCTGACTCCAGGTCCAGCACTCTATCCACCATACCACCTTGCCATCATCATCATCATCATCAATAACTTTGTTATTCATTATTATAATAGCTAGCCTTTACATAGTACCTACTATGTGGCAGCACTGTGCTAAGTGCTTTAAAACTATCTCACTCGATCCTTACAACAACCCTGGAAAGTAGATGCTATTTTATAGTTGAGGAAACTGAATCAGACTGAAAACCTCAAATGAGCATGTCAGCTAAGTCTGTCATGTCACACCATTAGATTCAATTTTGACCTGGAAGGATTTAGAACTCTTATCCAACCATGCCTCCCCCATGTTTGACCTGTAAAATTTATTTTCAGAATTCAAATTAGGAATTAATTTTCAGGGAGAGGCAACCTGATAGAATGGGAAGAGTATTGGTCAAAGAATGAGATAACTAGAGCCCAACACTCTGGATGTGTGACCTTGAGCAAGTCATTTAACCAAATTGGGCCTCTAACCTGAAAATTGACGGGTTTGGATGCAAGGATCTCTTTTTAATTATTTTCTCAACTCAGCTAGGTGGCCAAGTAGATAGAGCACTATATATAGGAAGACCTGAGTTCAAATACTGCCTCAGACTCTGACTAGCAAATCACTTCACCAGTCTGCCTCAATTTCCTCATCTATAAAATGAGGACCATAAAAATACCTACCTCTCAGGGTTGCTATGAGAATCAAAATAAGATAATATTTATAAAGGGCTTAGGACAGTGTCTGACACCTTGTTTTTCAGTCATGTCCAACTTTTCATGATCCCTGGACTACACAGCACAGCAGGCCCTCCCATTCTCTACTACCTCCCAAAGTCTGTCCACGATCATGCCTGTTGCTTCCATGACACTATCTTTTAATCTGCCATCCCATTCTCCTTTTGCCTTCTATCTTTCCCAACATCAGGATGTTTTTCCTAGAAGTTCTGGCTTTCTATGATATGGTGGAAGTATATAAGCTTTTTTTTTAGCAACAGTAAGAGTTAATTTCTTTAAGTAGTGATTAATTAGATTTCCTTCCTGTTCAAGGAACTCTGGCACCTAATAAGCATATATAAATGCTAGCTATGTGGTTTTCCCAGTACCTGAATGGTTCTTATATTTATATGCATCATTTTATATATATGTATATACATATATACATATATACATATATAAAACAGAGAAAATTTAAAAAAGGATATTCAAATGGATTTTCAGCTCTACAATGCAGAAAAATTGTTGGGGGAGGGTGTTTCCTCACCTGGAAATTCTAGGGGCCCAGATCTTGGCCCTATCTTTAATGTTTTGGAAGGAAGAGATATATGGAAACAAAAACTGGAATTTGAATAATGAAAGAGAGTTGTTCAAATCTCAGGAAGGCACTTGCAAGAATAAATCCTTGGTATATCGACTTACATTTCTCTAGTCTTAAGTTTCTGCCACTTGTCACACTTCACTTGCCACTCGTTCCACACTATGGAGGCAGTTGTTGGTCTTGATCCCCTATTAAATTTCATGTTATTAGATTTAGCCTAACCTTTCTAGCTTGTAATATTTTTGAATCTAGACTCCACCATGGAATATGGTATCTTGCTCTCTCAGATTCATAGCAAAATTGTTTCAAAAGTCTTAGTGGTGTCTTTTGCTTTCATATCACAGTAATATATTGAATTGATAATGGATTGCTTAAATAGTCTTGTGATTTCATTAGTATAGGGCAAAGGTTCTTAAAGTATGGTCTGAGGATGAGGTCCAAATGGTCAAAATTATTTTCATAATAATACTAAGATGTTTTAATTTTCAATTATACATGAATATACTATAGATTTGAAATAATATAAAGAAATTCTAATAATATAATAAGGCAATAGAAATTATCTATTATAAATATAATTAATGAAAAATATATTAATATGGGAAATACCAATTGAGATAATCCATAGAAACTAAAATTCTTTGTAGTCCACAATAATTTCCCAAAGCATAAAGGAATCCTGAGGGTCCTAGTATAGGGAATTTCAAATACAGACCTGCCTTGGGGCAGAGAGGATAATCAGTTAGTCAATAAATTGAAGCAAATCTCAGGAGGAAGGCAGTAGAACTAAGAGACTTGCCCAATCTCACATTCAGTTGTGCCTCAGAAGTAAGATTTGTACTGTGGTTTTTCTCTCTGATTCCAAGGTTAATTCTCTATCCACTATACCAACTACTCCCACTAACAATAATAATAATTAATAATAGTAATTAGTTTGTATTTATATTGTGTTTTATGAATTACTAAGCATTTTATATACACTATGTCTTTTGATCCTCACAACAGGACACTTGGTGATGTTCATTTTTTTTCTCTTTTTAAAATTTAACTTTATTTTTTAAAATTACATTCAAAGATAGTTTTCAATATTTATCTTTCTGTAAGCTTTTGAGTGCCATATTTTTCTTCCTCCCTTCCCTCCCACCTCTCCTTTACAGTGAGTAATCTAAATAGGTTTTACATTTATAATCATGTTAAACATATTTCCATATTAGTCATGTTGTAAAAGAAGAATCAGAATAAAAGGGGGGGGAACCATGAGAACAAACAAAATAAAACAAATTTTAAAATGTGAAAATAGTATGCTTTGGTCTACATTCAGACTCCATAGTTCTCTCTCTGAAGGTGGATAGTGTTTTACATTACAAGTCTTTTAGAATTGTCATTGATCACTGTACTGCTGAGAAGAGCCATGTCTATCATAGTTGATCATCATACAATGTTGATGTTAATGGGTAGAATGTTCTTCTGGTTCTGCTCATTTCACTCAACATCACTTTATAAAAGTCTTGCCAGGTTTTTCAGAAATCAACCACTCATGATTTCTTACAGAATAATAGTACTCCATCACATTCCTATACCACAATTTGTTCAGTCATTCCCCAATTGATAGGCATCCCCTCCATTTCCAGTTCTTTGTCACTGCAAAAAGAGTTGCTATACATCAGTCATCAAAACTGTTTGGTATTGGCTAAGAAATAGAGTGGTGGACCAGTGGAATGGACTAGGTGCAATAGTAATCTGCTGTTTGATAAACCCAAAGAGTACAGCTATTGGGATAAAAACTTTCTCTTCAATAAAAACTGCTGGGAAAATTGGAAGTTAGTATGGAAGAAACTTAGATTATACTTGCTCATTCCATTAGTGCTACAATCAGGCACAATTTTGGGGTTTCTGAGACGGGGAATACCATCTGTATCCAGAGAAAGAATTGTGGAGTTTGAACAAAGAAAAAAAGACTATTACCTTAATTAAAAAAAAAAAAGACTGCAGATGACATTATGGTATACCTAAAGAATCCCAAGAAATCATCCAAAAAACTACTGGAAACAATTATCAATTTTAGCAAAGTTGCAGGACATAAAATAAACCCTCATAAATCCTCAACTTTTCTATATATGACTAGCAAGATACAGCAGGAAGAGCTAGAAAGAGAATTCCCATTCATAACCTCAAACAACATAAAATAAGTGGAAGTCTATTTGCTAAGACAGACTCAGAAACTTTTTTGCAAGGCAAATGGGATTAAGTGGCTTGCCCAAGGCCACACAGCTAGGTAATTATTAAGTGTCTGAGGCCAGATTTGAATCCAGGTACTCCTGACTCCAGGGCCAGTGCTCTATCCACTGTGCAACCTAGCAGCCCCCTCAGAAACTTTTTGAAAACAATTACAAAACACTTCTCACACAAATAAAATCAGATTTAAATAACTGGTCAAACATCAACTGCTCATGGATAGGTAGAGCTAATATAATAAAAAAGACAATTCTACCAAAACTAAACTACCTGTTTAGTGCCCTATCAATCAAAATTCCAAAAAATTACTTTAATGAGTTAGAAAAAGTTGTAAGCAAATTCATAAGAAGAAATAAAAAGTCAAGAATTTCCTGGAATTCAATGAAAAAATAGTGTAAAAGAAGATGGTTTAGCCCTACCCTATTTAAAAGTATATTATAAAACATCCATCATCAAAACTATCTGATATTGGCTAAGAAATAGAGTGATGGACCAGTGGAATGGACTAGGTGCAATAGCAAGAAAGGATTACAGTAATCTGCTGTTTGATAAACCCAAAGAATCCAGCTAGTGGGATAAAAACTTTCTCTTCCATAAAATCTGCTGGGAAAATTGGAAGTTAGTATGGAAGAAACTGAGATTAGACCAACACCTCACACCCTATACCAAGATAAGATCAAAATAGATACAGGATTTAAACATAAAATACAATATTAGGGGCTGCTAGGTTGCACAGTGGATAGAGCACTGGCCCTGGAGTCAGGAGTACCTGAGTTCAAATCCTGCCTCAGACACTTAATAATGATCTAGCTGTGTGGCCTTGGGCAAGCCACTTAATCCCATTGCCTTGCAAAAAAAAAAAACCTAACAAAAAAAACAATATTATAAGCAAACTAGAAGATCAAGGAGTAGTTTACCTGTCAGATCTATGGAAAGGGAAGCAGCTCATGACTAAGGAAGAGATGGAGAACATCACTAAAAACAAACTAGATGATTTTGATTACATTCAATTAAAAAGCTTTTTGCACAGATAAAACCACTGTAACCAAGATCAAAAGAAATGTAGTAAACTGGGAAAAAATCTTTACAACTAATGTTTCTGACAAAGGACACATTTCTAAAATATACAGAGAACTGAGTCAAAAAAAAAAAAGCCGTTCCCCAATTGACAAATAGTCAAAGGATATGCAAAGGCAATTTGCAGATGAGGAGATCAAAGCAATCCACAGTCATATGAAAAATTGCTCTAAATCAATACTTATTAGAGAAATGCAAATTAAAGCTTCTCTGAGGTACCACCTCACACCTCTCAGACTGACCAATAAGACCAGAAAGGATAATGATCATTGTTGGAAGGGTTGTGAGAAATCTGGGACACTATTACACTTTTGGTGGAGCTGTGAACTTATTCAACCTTTCTGGAGGGCAATTTGGGATTATATCCAAAGGGCAACAAAAATGTGCATACCTTTTGACCCAGCAATACCACTATTGGGTCTATACCCTGAAGAGGTGATGAAAAAGGGTAAAAACATCACTTGTACAAAAATACTCATAGCAGCCCTGTTTGTGGTGGCAAAGAATTGGAAATCAAGTGAATGTCCTTCAATTGGGGAATGGCTTAGCAAACTGTGGGATATGTATGTCATGGACCATTATTGTTCTATTAGAAACCAGGAGGGATGGGAACTCAGGGAAGCCTGGAGGGATTTGCATGAACTGATGCTGAGTGAGATGAGCAGAACCAGAAAAACACTGTACACCCTAACAGCAACATGGGGGTGATGATCAATCTTGATGGACTTGCTCATTCCATCAGTGCAACAATCAGGGACAATTTGGGACTGTCTGCAATGGAGAATTCCATCTGTATCCAGAGAAAGAACTGTGGAGTTTGAACAAAGACCAAGGACTATTACCTTCAATTTAGGCAAAAAACCTGATATCTTATTGTCTGATCTTGCTATTTCTTATACTTTATGTTTCTTTCTTAAGGATATGATTTCTCTCTTATCACATTCAACTGAGATCAATGTATACCACGGAAACAATATAAAGACTGGCAAATTGCCTTGGGGGGGGTGGTGGAAGGTAAGTAAGATTAAGGGGGAAATTATAAAACTCAAAATAAATAAAATCTTTATAATTAAAAAAATAGTTGCTATAAATATTTTTGGATATGTGGATTTTTTGATGAATTCTTTAGGATAGAGACCTAGTAGTGATATTGATGGTTCAAAGGGTATGCAAAGTTTTATAGCCCTTTGAGCATAGTTCCAAAGTGCTCTCCAGAGTGTTTGCATCAGTTCACAACTCCATCAAAAGTGCATTGTGGGGTGTGTGTGTGTGTGGGGGGCTAGGTTGCACAGTTGATAGAGCACTGGCCCTATAGTCAGGAGGACCCGGGTCCAAATCTGGCCTCAGACACTTAATATTTACCTGTGTGGCTCTGGGCAAGCCACTTAACCCCATTGCCTTGCCAAAAAAAAAAAAGTACATTAGTGTCCCAGTTTTCCTTCAACCCCTCCAATATTGATCATTTCCCTTTTTTGTCACATTAACCAATCTGATGGGTACCTCAGAGTTGTTTTAATGTGCATTTCTCTGATCAACAATGATTTAGAGCACTTTTCCATATGGATAGCTTTAGAGGGCATTAGGTGGCACAGTGGATAGAGCACTGGCCCTGGAGTCAGGAGTACCTGAGTTCCAATCCAACTCTGATGCTTAGTAATTACCTAGCTGTGTGGCCTTGGGTAAGCCACTTAACCCCATTGCCTCAAAAAAAAAAATCCCATATAGATAGCTTTAATTTCTTCATCTAAAAACTGCTTGTTCATATCCTTTGACCATTTATCATTTGGGGAATGACTTGTATTCTTATAAATTTGATTCAGTTCTCTATATAATTTAGAAATGAGTGATTTATCAGAAATACTAGCTGTAAAAATTGTTTCCCAACTTTCTATGTTCCTTCTTATCTCAGTTGCGTTTATTTTATTTGTGCAAAAGCTTTTTAATTTATTATAATCAAAATTATCCATTTTGCATTTTAAAATTCTCTATCTCCTGTTTGGTCATAAACTTCTCCCCCTTCATTGATGTGACAAACTATTCCTTGTTCTCCTCATTGACTTATGGTATCACCTTTTATGTTTAAATCATGTCCCCATTTTGACTATCTTAGTATAAGGTGTGAAATATTGGTCTATACCAAGTTTCTTCCCAACTATTTTCCATTTTTCCTCAGCATTTTTTTCAAATAATGAGTTCTTAGCCCAGAAACTGGAGTCTTTGGGTTTGTGATAATCATCTATTGCCTTTCCCCTAAACCAGTTTTTTAGTCACATGTAACTTCTCCTCTAGAGATGTAGTCAACATGGCTACCTGACTTCTCAGAAGTCTTTTTCAAGACCAACAGAAATAGGAAGAAGTCTAGTTTTGCCAGTCTGATGATGCATGCACCTCTAGGCTTGATCCTTCTACCAGGTGATCACTTCATTAGTGTGTCAGTAGGAGGGGGTACAAGCACAAGGTAGAGGAAGACAAATTAGATCTGTGTGAAGTGAGGCAGAGATAAGAAAGCAAAAGTAAAAGACCAGCCCCATTGCCTATGATTGTACAATAGAACAAAGACTCCTTTAATACTTAAAACAGTAATGATTTTAGCTATATAAGTACTCTATCCAGGGATCTTTATACAATTTGATGGATAGCCATCCATAATTGATCAAGATAGTAAACAACAAAAGCCAGATAAAGGCACAAAAAAGGGCCATTCTGAAGAAAAATGTGGAGACAACAAGGAGACTTTTTTTACTATGAGATATCAGTGAATAGCAAAAAGCACAAATGAATTCTTATGACTTTCGCTCACACACCCAAGGAAAATTGGCTTTAAATTATTCTGAGACCCTTCTAGAGTGGATCTAGACAACTTACTTACCCTGGAAGTCTACTGGAATACCCTTGGATTTGTTTGGGTCCAAACTGGAGATTTGGGTAAGAAGTTCTTAATTTTCACCAGTTGGTGAACTCTCTAGCCTCCTTCTCAGGATCATTTGATTAAATACATAAAATATACATTTATAAAAATATGGAGGATTACCAAGCAAACCAATTTTATTAAAATATACTTTATCAAAGGATTAAAAAAAAACACACCAATTTCATCAACCCCAGGTTAGCAATACCTGCCCCAGGGAAACTAAAGATTGTAGCAGGATCTTGGGTGTTCTTTGAATAATAATGATAACAATAATAGCAATAGTATTCTTCAAACCCTGAAGACAGCTAAATGCTCTTTTATTTTCAGTTTCTTTATCTTGGGTATCAAGTTCCTCTTGATCATTTTTAAAAGTTTTTTTTACAAGGTTCTGGGGTTAAATGACTTGCCTAAGGTCACACAGCTAGGTAACTATTAAGTGTCTGAGGCCGGATTTGAACTCTATCCACTGCGCCACCTAGCCACCCCCATGTCATGTTTTTTTGTTCCTTTAGCAGATCAGATGGCATGGACTCCATTCTCTTCACTATCTTGGTTGTATCTCTTCTGGACAGTCATCCTTCCACCCCTCCTCTTCCCCCCCCCACCCCCAGTTCCTATTATCTCTACTTCTAGCAACCAGTTCCTCCTTCTGATTATAATCCAGTCCAGAATGACAGTTCCTCTCTCTACTTCTTCCACATTTTGAAGGATAACATTATTAATGAAAACTTACATTTATGTAGCTGTTCTTATATTATAGGTAAACTAGATGGCAAGAGTTCTTAGTCTGGAGACTCTGGACTTTCAAGTCCATGAATAGATTTCAAGGTGTGCATGAATTTGGATGGGAAAAAAGTCAAATACTTATTGTCACTTATCTTTGACTTTCTTTGGGACCCGATATACTTTATTTTATGCATTTAAAAATATGGTTCTGAGAAGGACTCCATAGAATTTCCAAGACTGACAAAGGGATCCAGGACACAAAAAAGGCTAAGAACCCCTGGACTTGATAGTTTCTGGGATCCTGCCTGGTTTTAGATCTATGATCGAATGTGTGACCTTGGACAAGTATCTTCCCCTTCCAAACTTGGACTTGATCAGAGATTCTTAAATTGGGGTCCACTAACTGTTTTTTTTAAAAAATGCATTTTAAAAACTATTTTGATATAAGTGCCTTCTTTTATAATTTCACATAGTTTATTTTATGCATTTAAACCATTATTCTGAGAAGGGCTTCATAAGCTTCACCAGACTTCCATTGGCACAAGGTTCAGAAACCCTAGTTGAACATAACTCACTTGCTTAGAAATCATGAGCAGTTTTCACAGCCCCTTGTCCCCCTTTTCTGTTTCAAGCTCTGTTGATTAGATTTGCAAAGATACCTTTAACATCTCCTTTTAGGTACACTGCCTTCATGACTAAGAGTCCAACTAGCTTCTTTTTTAAAGTCTAGTCCAAAATGCAAATCCTGTTCTAAGCCACCATCTTCTTTTTTACTTTTAATTTAATATTTATTTATGCTCATTTTATACAAATAATGATTCTTATACATTAATAAAATATTCTCTTTTAAGAGTAAACAAAATACCCCCTGTCCCAAAAAAATATAGACTTGCTTGAGTGATAAAGGGGAGAGAAAAAAATTAAAATTAAAATAAAAAAAATAATAGTAATAATTGTAGGTATGGCCAGGTGGTGCAGTGGACGGAGCACCAACCCTGGAGCCAGGAGCACCCGAGCCCATATCTGGCCCCATACACCCAACAATCACCCAGCCATGTGACATACAAGCCACCCCAACCCCATTGCCCTGCAAAAACCAAAACAAGAAAAACAAAAGACCCAAAATAAAATAAAATAGTAATAATAGTAGGGGTGGCTGGGTGGTGGACAGAGTACTGGCACTTGAGCCAGGAGCACCGGGGTCCAAATCCAGCCTCAGACACCCAAAGGTCACCCTGCTATGAGGCCCCAGGCAGGCCACCCAGCCCCACTTGCCCTGCACCTCCCCCTCAAAATAATAATAATAAAAAATGTGCTTCAGTCTGTGTTTCAACACCACCAGCTCTGTCGCGGGTGGATCACATTCTTTAGGATAAGTCCATCACAAAAGTTACTTCCATATTTTTCCACCATTGCCATTGCTGATCACAACTCACTCCTTTTGTATTTCTCCACTACCATGTACTATATTTTCTCTCTCCTTTCACTCTGACTCTGCTGTAGGGTAGCCGAGTGGTGCAGCAGACAGATCCCTGGCTGGCCCTGGGGCCAAGAGGCCCTGAGCCACCCTACCACCCCTTAGGCCCAGCATCCACCTGGCCCTATGGTCCCAGACAGGCCATCCAGTCCCAGCCCCTTGCAGGAAGTAAAAAAGAAAATGTGTTATATCTGACCACTCTCCCCCCATGGTCCATCCTCTCCTCCTTCATTCACATCCCCACCTTCCCCTTGTCCCCCCTCCTTCTTACTCCAGATGGCTATACCCCATTGAGTATATATGCTGTTTCCTCTCCTAGCCATCTCTGATGACAGCAAAGGTTCCCTCATTCCCCCTTGCCTCCCCCCTTCCATATCATTACAATAACTCATTGTAATAAAGAAAAATCTTATTATATGAAATATCTTGGCCTATTCCTCCTCTCATTTTTCTCCCATTACATTTCCCTTTTATCTTTTGCCTCCATTTTTACACCATATTTTATCTTCAAATTCAGCTTTCTCCTGTGCTTCATCTATAAAAGCTCCTTCTACCTGCTCTATTAATTGAGAAGGTTCATATGAGTATTATCAGTGCCGTTTTTCTATACAGGAATACATGCCGTTCATCCTCATTAAGTCCCTCATATTTTCCCCTTCTCCTCCACTCTCTATGCTTCACCTGAATCCTGTATTTGAAGATCAAACCTTCTGTTCAGCTCTGGCCATTCCAACAGGAACATTTGAAATTCCCCTAAGTCCTTGAAAGTCCATCTTTTTCCCTGGAAGAGGACATTTAGTTTTGCTGGGCAGTTGATTCTCGGTTGCATTCTAACTTCTTTTGCCTTCTGGTATATTATATTCCATGCCCTATGAGCTTCCAATGTAGTTGCTGCTAAGTCCTGTGTGATCCTGACTGCAGCTCCACAGTATTTGAATTGTGTTCTTCTGGCTGCTTGTAATATTTTCTCTTTGACTTGGGAGTTCTGGAATTTGGCTATAATATTCCTGGGAGTTGGTTTTTTGGGATCTCTTTCTCGGGGGTGGGGGGATCGGTGGATTCTCTCCATTTCTATTTTGCCCTCTGCTTCTAGAATATCAGGGCAATTTTCCTGTAGTGATTCTTTGAAAATGATGTCAAGGCTCTTTTCCTTATCATGACATTCAGGTATTCCAATAATTTTTAGATTATCTTTTCTAAATCTGTTTTCCACATCAGTTGTTTTTTCAATGAGATGTTTCAAATTTTCTTCTAATTTTTCATTCTTTTGGTTTTGAAGTATTGAATCCTGGTTTCTCGTAAATTCATCAATCTCCTTGAATTCTATTCTTTGTCTGAAGGATTTGTTCTCCTCAGAGAGTTTTCTTATCTCTTTTTCCATCTGGCCAATTCTGCTTTTTAAAGCATTCTTCTCCTCAATAATTTTTGAACTGTTTTATCCATTTGACCTAAGCTGGGTTTTAGCATGTTATTTTCTTCAGCATTTTTTGGATCTCCTTAACTAAGCTGCTGACTTCATTTGCATGTTTTTCCTGCATCTCTCTCATTTCTTTTCGAGTTTTTCTTCTATCTCCCTCATTTGATTTTCAAAGTCTGTTTTGAACTCTGTCATAGCCTGAGCCCAATTTCTGTTTTTCTTGGAGTCTTTAGATGCAGGAGCTTGTGTTTCCTCATCTTCAGACAGAGTATTTTGATCCTTCCTGGGCTCACAGGCTAAATATTTCTCAATGGTGTTCCTCTTGTTTCTCTGCTTGCTCATTTTCCCAGCCTTAGCCTGTTTTGGGGTGCTTCCTGAGCTTTTGGGACACTCCCACAAGGATCTTAGTGTGTGAGGCTCTGTCCTCCCTCCTGGTCTGTGAATGACCATATGCGCCCCCCTCTGCCACAGGGCTGAGGTGGGGGGGGCCTGCTGTTCTATGGGGGGGCCTAGACTCAATCAGGATCTGAATGTGGTCAGAACCCCAGAGTCCTATTCCAGTGACAGAGGACAGAGCTCGGCAGTCTCTCTCTTCACTCCCCTCCCTAGGTTCAATGGGCTCATCCCCTTGGGGGTTCCTGCTTACCGGCTCTGCCTGCTTCTGTTTTCTGGATCTGGGCTGCTGCAAGACCAATTTGCTTGCTGTGTGCCCTGAGGGCTGGGCTTCTTGTGCTTTCTCTGGCAGAGGTCCCCCAGCTGTTTCCCCAGGTTGTGCTCAGTGCTCCCCTGATTGTAGCTCAGGAAACTCCTCTGTGGCTGTGAGCCAAGGCTCCCAGCGCCCTGGGGCTGCCTCCAGGAGGCTGAACTTCTTTAGCTCTGGTGGGCCACCCCTCTGGTGGGCGGCCCCTCCAACCCCAGGGAGCAGAGCTTTTCCAGGTTAAATTGAGTAGCAGAACTGCCTCACTGGGTCCCTCTGTGGGTTCTGTCTCTCGAAAAATTTAGAGTCCTTAGTTTATAAGTTTTATGAGAGAGCGCCTACGAAAGGATCCTCTCTTGTTGCCATCTTGGCTCTGCCCCCACCAGCCACCATCTTCTTAATGAACTATTGAACTATTCATATCCTAAACCTGCCTTCCTTTTCTAAGACTCTTTTTTTTTTAGGTTTTTGCAAGGCAAATGGGGTTAAGTGGCTTGCCCAAGGCCACACAGCTATGTAATTATTAAGTGTCTGAGACCGGATTTGAACCCAGGTACTCCTGACTCCAGGGCCGGTGCTTTATCCACTGCACCATCTAGCCATCCCTTTTCTAAGACTGTTACTTTCAACCAGAGAAAGAAACTGAGACCAAGGAAGGTGAGGCAATTTGCCCAACGTCACAAATAAGGTCATGGCTCTAAGCTGGAATCCAGCAGCCCATCAGGTCCAACCCCCTAGTTTTGCAGAAGAGGAAACTGAGGCACAAGGAGGGAAATGGACTTGCCTAAGGATAGCTAGCTGGGGCATTGGATAGATCACCAGCCCTGGAATCAGGAGAACTTGAATTCAAATCTGACTTTAGATATTTGACATTTACTATGTTACCTTGGGCAAATCTTTTAACCCTGATTGTCTTGCCTCCAGTGCCATCTCTAACTCTCCTGATCCATATCTGACCACTGGACCCAGATGGCTCTGGAGGAGAAAATGAGGCTGGTGACTTAATACTGTACCCCCTCACTTAAATTTAATTCATTTGCATGTCATAGCATCATCTCCCTGATGTCATGGTCTTCTTCAAGAAAGTAGGACAGGGGTGGCTAGGTGGCACAGTGGATAAAGCACTGGCCCTGGAGTCAGGAGTACATGGGTTCAAATCCAATCTCAGACATTTAATAATTACCTTGCTCTGTGGCCTTTGGCAAGCCACTTAACCCCATTTGCCTTGCAAAAACCTTAAAAAAAAAACCCAAAGGACAAAGATCATCACATAAGGCTAGAGCTAGAAAGGACTGCAGAAGACTATTTAGTTCAATCTTCCTCATTTTACAGAGAGAGAAACTGAGGTCTAAGGAGATGAAAGAATGTGCCCAGTAGAATGAAAGACCATCTAGTACAGGAATTTTTAAGCTTTTTGGTTTCGTCTACCATCCCTTGCGCAATTGGGTGATTCCTATGGACCTTTCCTGCAAATGATGATTTTAAATACATAAAAGAAACTACATAGGATTACCATGGAAACTGATCATATTGAAATATAGTGATCAATTTTTTTTAAAAGAACTTGTTTGTTAGTTTAATTTACGGATTTCAGGGTAAGAGTCCCAGTTACAGCCTCTTAAAGTGATGAGCATATTCACTGGGATTTTATCACAGTTAAAATCATTGACTTTTACAGCATTTTGCAACTTAAAAATCCCTTTAAGACATAATATATCCTTGGTAAATATGGGAATATGTTTTGCATGACTTCACAGTTCAATCAATGTCCTATCATTTGCCTTATCAAGATGTGGAGGACAGAATGAATTTAGAACTCACAACTTTAAAAAACGAATGCTTAAAAATGTTTGTAGGTGTAATATATTGTTTTATATGTCATTTGCATACAATTCATTTATTATTTTAAATGTAATTATTTTATGTATGATTTTCATATAATTTAAAAAATAAAATGTATTTTAAAAAATTTTTTAAAGACACAATCTATCTTCCTTTTGCTGCAGCCAATTGCTTTATATGATGGTTCTGACTTTATGAGATTTTTGATCTGTTGAGTACCCACATTTTGGAAGCAAGTTTATCTCCATCTCTTAGATAAATTTCTTAGTCTTTTATGGTGCCTAGAACCATACTAGTTTGGGTAAATTCCATCTCCATTTGGGAATTTCTGTAATTCTTAGGCAATTTTGTCATCTCCAATTTCAATAAGATATTTGAGAAATGTGCTGATAAAAGTATATCCATTGCCTTGAAACTTCCTTTATTTTCTATCTTGGACTGTTCACCCTTGCTTCTTCAGAATCTCAACTAAAGCTGACAGCTTTAGAAAACTTTTTGAGATCTACTCTTATAGACTAAAGTACATCTATGTAAGTTCTACCTTTTCCTTATCTATTATGAGCTCAAAGAAGAAGTGATCACTGTCTTTCAAGGTCCCTATCTTTTTGTTTTGCAACCAACTCCTTTGTGTGAGTCAGAAAGCAACAGATTATGAAATCATCAATTTTACTCTCCAAGAAGAGTAACCAAGGGGCAGCTGGGTGGCATAGACGATAAAGCACAGGCCCGGAGTCAGGAGTACCTGGGTTCAAATCCGGTCTCAGACACTTAATAATGACCTAGCTGTGTGGCCTTGGGCAAGCCACTTAATCCCACTGTCTTGCAAAAGCCTAAAAAAAAAAAAAGAGTAACCAATGCACTAGGCTGGAGAAATAGGTAATGGTGGCAATGGGGAAGCAATATCCTTGTAATGAAACCACTTTAAATCTCTATTTAAAAACTTTAGGAAGATTTTACAATCTTCATCACCAGAAAGGTTAGGGATACAGACTGATCTGTGCTTTCATTGAGATAGGATTGTAATATTCCTTTGTATTCATGCACCACCCATTCCCCAATTGATAGGCATCTACATTATGTCTGGCTCTTTGATACAACAACAACAAAGTGCTGCTCTATCTATTTTGATGTACATAGAGGAAATTCTTTTTTTAAACATTTTAAAAATGTTTCATTGATGTTATCTTATTTATTTTTTTGTTTGTTTTGGGTTTTTTTGGTATCACAATTACTCTCTTCTCTACTTCCCCCCTCCATAACTCCCTCTGTATTATATCTACCTAGTAGAGAGTGAGTCCCTGGAGAGCAGATAGTGTGTTGCTTTGCATTTTTATGTTCAGCACAATGTCTAAAACATAAATTTTTTTTAGGTTTTTGCAAGGCAAATGGGGTTGAGTGGCTTGCCCAAGGCCACACAGCTAGGTCATTATTAAGTGTCTGAGACCGGATTTGAACCCAGGTACTCCTGACTCAGGTGCTTTATCCACTGTGCCACCTAGCCCCTAAAACATAAATGTTTATTAAATAGTTGTATGTGTTTGTCAAATGATCCACCTAGTTAAGTTCAGAGAGCTTTATCATGCAAAATAAGAACTTTAGGCTATGCTGAGTCTTGAAAGAAACTAATGGTTCTAAGATAGGAAGGGACAAAGGAAATTTTTTCAAAGCAGAGGCAGAGTGGTGGGAGAATTCTAAGAACAGCTATTAAGTTAGTTTAGCTGGAACATAGAGTTCATGAAAGGAAATTTTGTATAATAACTCTGAAAAAGTAAGCTGGAGGTAGTTTGTGAAGAACTTCAGCAGTCAAGCAGAAGGGGTTTCTATTTCATCCTAGATTAGGGGAATGTGAACTTATTTTAAAAAATATTTTGGTAATTGAATTTCATTATAAGTGGTTTTCTTTGTAATCATCAATTTTATTTTTATACATTTGAAAACAGAATTCTAAGAAAGCATCCATAGGCGGCCAAGGGTATGGGAAACCAAAAAAGAAGGTTAAGAAATTTCTTTTAGAGGCAAAGTGGAGCCACCCTATATTTCTAAGTAAAGGACAATATGGTCTAACCTGGGCTTTTGGAATATCCTTCTGACATCTATTTGGAGAAGGCCTTAAAGAGAAGAGAAACTGGAAGCAGTAAGATCAATTCAAAGGCTATCGGGGCAATGAACTAGAGTTATCCCTTCTACATTTTGATACTTCAAGAGTCAGCATAAGAAACTATAAATGGGAATTTTGTGGGAGTTTGTGGAAGTCACAGGTGACACTGAAAAAATTTAGAAACTCAGCAATGCTTAACTCAAATTTTACAATAAGGTAAATATACCCCATAAAAAGAAAAAGAAAAAAATTCAGACTTCTCTAGTGTGAAGGGAGGGCCAAAAATTTTAACTCCAATTTTCTAGATCATGGGGATACCTTACCCCTAAAATCCTACAATGGGAAGGGATAACTATAGAAAGGTGGTTAGGTCAATGGAGAGAAGACCCAAGAGGTGTTGTGGAGGCAGAATCATCAAGACTGGTCATGGATAGAAGGGGAAGGATGAAGGTTAAGGAAGAGCCAAGGTGCAATCCAAAGTTATAAACCGGGCGGCTAGGTGGCGTAGTGGATAAAGCACCAGCCCTGGAGTCAGGAGTACCTGGGTTCAAATCCGGTCTCAGACACCTAATAATGACCTAGCTGTGTGGCCTTGGGCAGGCCGCTTAGCCCCGTTTGCCTTGCAAAAACCTAAAAAAAACCCAACAAAGTTATAAACCTGGGTGGTTGGAAAGATGGCAGTGCCCTCAGCTCAATGAAGTGCCAAATTTACTCAAACCTTCAAATTCCTAAATCCTTGAATTAATAAAGGGTGTGTGAAATTTACAGAGATCAGATGTACCCAAATTCAATCTTATAACAGCTTTTACAAAATGCCCAGAAACAAGTTGTGAAAAATCAAAGAGAGTACCTGAAGAGTAGTAAAGGAGAACAACAGGAGCTGTTTAAATTCAGGGAATGAAATTTGGTTAAATTGCTCATAATTTTTGTACCAAATATCCAAACAACTCTGGCTGCTTTGGACCTAGTGACTTATTTTGAATGCTGTTATTTAAAAAAATATTCTATTGATATATTTTGTTTTTACAACATTTTCATTTTCCACTATATATTCCAACCTACTCCTCTACAGAGTACTACATCAACCAAGTCTTACATAGAGGGCTCCACATTCAGAATCTTCCACCTCTACAGAAAAGGGAGGAAGGCAAATTCTCATATCTTTAGAACCAACATTAGTAAATTTAATTTTTCTTTGCTTTTCTTCTTTCCATTTACACTGTTTTAGTACCTGCTATATTATAGCTTTCCTGCTTTTGCTAGCTTTACTTTGCATCAATCACAATCACTTCAATTTTTCTTGCTTCTCTGTAACTTTTACAATAATCATTTCTTTTTTTTTTTTTTTGCAAGGCAAACGGGGCTAAGCGGCCTGCCCAAGGCCACACAGCTAGGTCATTATTAGGTGTCTGAGACAGGATTTGAACCCAGGTACTCCTGACTCCAGGGCTTTATCCACTGCGCAACCTAGCTGCCCCTACAATGATCATTTCTTACAGCATTGTAGTATCCTAATACATTCAAGTATAACAATGTGTTTCACTATTCTTCAATCAACAAATATCAACTGTGTTTCTAATTTTTTGCTCCCAGAATAAGTGGTCTATCTATGGCTAATAGAGGACTCTGGGGATCCAAGCTAAGAATAATTTCAACTACTTTATTAGCATAATTCCAAATTGCTTTCTAGCGTGGTTGAAGATGTCTGTCTTTCCATGATTTCTCTTATATCGACTTTTCAAGTTTTTATCATCTTTGCCATTTGTTGCTCTTGAGGTGAAGCCTCCAAGTTTGCTGTATTTCTAGTTATTGGTAGTTTGGGTCAGTCTTTTATGTGGTTGCTAAGAGTTTATAATTCTTTTGAGAGTTGTTTGTTACTCTTTAACCACTTTTCCACTGAAGAATGGCTTTTGATGTTTCATGTTTGTGTTACTTCCTAAATAGCTTTGATACTGGTCAGGTATCAGGTATCAGGTATGTTTGATTGCAGGTTTCCCCCTACTCCTCTTTTGTCTCCTTATTCCCCCATCCCATCACCTGCTTTTCTTCTTATCCTCATTTATTGATTTTGTTGATGCAAAGACTTTTCAGTTTCATGCAATGAAAACAATTGATTATTGTGTATTGTGTATTGTGTATTGGCTTCTATCACTTGTTTGATGAAGAATTCTTTTTCTAGCCAGCTGTATGAAAAGTATCTGACCTTGTTCTCTTCTAACTTTCTAACAGCATGATTGTTAGTATTCAGTTCATGTATCTATTTTTTTACTTGAAAGATTTTATTTATTTTGAGTTTTACAATTTTTCTTCTAATCTTACTTCCTTCCCCCCACCCCCACAGAAGGCAATCTGTCAGTCTTTACATTGTTTCCATGGTATACCTTGATCCAAATTGAATGTGATGAGAGAGAACTCATATCCTTAAGGAAGAAACATAAAGTCTAAAAGATAGCAAGATCAGACAATTAGACAATAAGATATCAGTTTGTTTGTTTTTTTTAAATTAAAGTTAATAGTCTTTCCTCTTTGTTCAAACTCCACAGTTCTTTCTCTGGATTTATGTATCCATTTTGAGTTTATTGTGGCATATGTTGCTCTAAATCTAATTTCTGCCAAATTGCTTTCTCATTTTCCCAGCAGTTTTTATCAAATAGGGAGTTCTCAGCTTATGAGAACTCTGGCTTATCAAACTCAGGGTTGCTGCATTTAGCTTTTCTTGATTCATCATTATCAATATCCTTCTTCTGGCTCACTTTTTGATTTTTAAACCAATATCAACTAGCTGTGATGGCTACTACTTTAAAAGACTTTGAGATCTGAAAACACTAGTTCCCCTTCACTCCTACTTTATTTTTCCTATTTCTCTAGAGATTCTAGACATTTTGCTCCTCCAAGTGAATTTTGTTATTATTTTGCCTAGGGCTTATATATTATCTCCTCGGAATTTTGGTAAAGCAGTGAATACTGAGTATCATTAATAATTTTTGGCAAACCTATCTTTATTCCTTTATTATTTTAAGGAGATCAGTATCTTCTTAAAAGTATGAAATGACCAATTCAACAAACAGGTCTTAAGTTCCTAAGTGATGGAGATATGATTTTCTTTAAAGGAAGAAAGTCCCTGACCTCAAGGAGCTTATATTCTGGGTTTTATTTTTACATTTTAAAAAATGTTATTTATTTTTCCAACTACAGGCAAAGATAGTTTTCAACAATCATTTTTCGGTAAAATTTTGAGTTCCACATTTTTCTTCCTCCCTCCCCCCACCCATAACTATGTTAAACATATTTCCATATTAATCATGTTGTGAAAGAAGAATCAGAACAAAAGAAGGGAAAATCATAAAGCATAGAACAAATTTGAAAATGTGAAAACAGTAAACTTTGGTCTGCTTTCAGACTCCATAGTTCTTTCTCTGGATGTGAATAGTATTTTCCACCCCAAGTCCTTTAGAATTGTCATTGATCATTTTACTGCTGAGAAGACCAAGTTCATTAGAATTAATCATCACATAATTTTGCTGTTAATGTGTACAATG
>NC_133666.1:12189427-12206927 GCF_037893015.1 Macrotis lagotis
CACAACTTGACCTTGTTGGGTCTCAGTTTCTTCTCCCCAGCTAGAACATCAGTGAGGTCAACTGACTGCCAGGAATGATGTGTATTCCCTCCCCTGATGCACGGACATCTTAGCAACAGCTGTTCGCTTTATGAATCTTTTTATGCATATACTGTTTTGCAGTCAGCATCTGTAGTTCTTTCTCTGCCTTTGACTGTCTCTCTCTGCATCTCTATGTCTGCCTTGTTTTTGTTCTCTGTCTCTTAATATGTATACTCCGCACAGGCTTATGTGTACTTTATGTATGCCTGTGTATAATATTTTGTAGCCCTGGTGATCTACATATATCTCCACCTACCTGGAAAGCCAGAACAAAGCCTCCCACCTGGAGATGGTGAAATGGAGGGCTGCTAAGGAAGCAGCCTGGGAGCCAGCAACTCAGGATTCCAGGTATCCTTAGCAACAGCCAATCACTGTGGTAACCAGTGATTGAAATTAGATGTGGCTGCCTGGCTGGACACTACATTTTTCCTTTAGTGAACTTTCCATCCCTCATCACTTCCCCTATCCTGCTCAGAGTTGGCTGGACCAGCCATGGGCAAGCATCCTGGGTTCCAGTTGTTTTTGGCACAGGGGGCTTCAATGCCTGGTTACCCTTTCACATTTACATTAATTAAATGATTCAGCTCTTTAATCACATACAATGATTGATAGAGCCAAACTAGCTAACATCAGTCTCTCAGACAGGCAGGGGGCCAAGCCCTCTTGGATTCATTTGTGCTACCTGGTTAGGAAAAAAAATCATACTTTTAAAAATTTGTACATTATTTCTTAAAAAATCACAGTGAGGACATTATTCCATGACTAAGTAGACAACATTTGTATCACCACTCTTCCCCTCATGTTCTCTCACAGGCCAGATGCTAGAGGTGGGAGACAGGAAAGGAGAAAGAAGGTAGTAGTTATTACAATAATAATAATGTTTGTGCTTCATAGTCAAAGAAGACCATAACATCAGGGAGGTGATGCCATGACAAGCACATGAATTGAATTGGAGAGGGCGGGGCTGTACTAAGTCATCAGCCTCAGTTTCTCCTTGAACTAGACATGAATCAGGATGACTGGAGATGGCCCTGGATGTGAGGCAATCAGGGTTAAGTGACAGCTAGTCAATGTTAAGGCTCTGAGACATATTTATATGTATATATATGTATATATATATATATATATATACTGAGAAATAGATATGAAATAGATATAAATGTGTCATCTATGATAAACTGTAGGTAATCTCACAGGAAAGGTGCTAACATTAGGGGGAATAAGGCAAGACTTCCTGTAGAAGATTGGTCTTTAGATGTGACTTCAAGGAAACCCTAGAAGCTGTGAGATTTCCTACCATAGAAGGAACTTTGTGGTCCAGCTGAGACAATGGAAGGAATCTCTTTTAGAAGATGGAACTCAAAGCACATGAAAAAATTTGATTCCAGGCACTGGGCTGAGCACTTTGCAAATATTATCTCATTTGAGCTTCACAACTACCCTGAGAGGGAGGTCTTCTTATTTTCCTTATTTTACAGATGAGAAAACTGAGGCAGGTTGAAATTAAGTTCTTTCAGGGTTATATAGACAAATATATGAGGCTGAATTTGACAAAGAAGTAATAAATAAGCATATGACCCATGAAGGGTAGAATAGAATGAACAGGAAGGGAAGAGAATGGTTTCATAAAAAAACTGCAGAAAATGAAAAAAGAATCCAAAATAAAACCCCTAACAAAAATACATAAATGTTGAATGAGAAGAGAGGAAGAGGGGGATTTTACTTAACTGTATAACTGAGAGGAAAATGAAGAATTTGATAAATAGATAAAAAGAATTAAAAAGTTAAATAAAACAGAAAACAAGGAAAGGGGTCACAGAGGAGAGATCTCCAGACTGAGAAGTAAGTCTGTGGGAACAGGGCCATTTTTTTACAAGGCAATGGGGTTAAGTGACTTGTCGAAGTTAACACAGCTAAGTAAGTATTAAATATCTGAGGCTGGATTTGAACTGATGTCTTCCTGACTCCAGGGTCAGTGTGCCCCATAACTGCCCCAGGGCTGTCTTAAAAAATAAGCAAAAGTAACTGAAGAGACAAAGTACATCTTTAATAATAATGTTTGTCCTTCATTCTCGAAGAAGACGATGGCATGAGGGAGGTGATGCCCAGATAAGTACATGAATTGGATTTGAATGAGGGGGGGCTGCACTAAGTCGCCAGGCTCACTTTCTTCTCCTGAATCACTGGGTCCAGCGTCCAGATTTGGATCAGAATGACTTGGAGAGGGTCCTGGATGTGGGGAAATCAGTTAAATGGCTTGCCCAAGATCACACAGCTAGTAAGAGTCAAGTGTCTAAGGTCAGATTCAAACTCCTGACCTCCTGAATCCCAGGCCAGTGCTCTATCCACTGCGCCATCTATTTTAGGAGGAGGAATAATAACAAGAAATGCTAATTCAGGGGGAAAAACTATATTATAGACATAGAAAAAAAACAGACAAAATGTGAATGGATCAAATAATCCAATGAAAGATTAGATAAAGAAATAAAACACCGCAATTTGTTACTTAAAAGAAATGTACCCAAAAACCAAAGACACAGAAAACCAACACAGATAAGAGGAGAAGAGGGAAAATAGAACAGAATTTGCTCTACAGTAAGTGAATCCAGAAAAGCAGGAATTGCAATAATGTTGTCAGACAAAGCAAAAACAAAAATTAACAACATTAAGATAACCAAGGATGGGGTGGCTAGGTGGCGCAGTGGATAGACCACTAGCCTTGGATTCAGGAGTACCTGAGTTCAAATCCGGCCCCAGACACTTAATAAGTACCTAGCTGTGTGGCCTTGGGCAAGCCACTTAACCCCACTGCCTTGAAAAAATAAAAAAAAGATAAACAAGGAAATGACAGATTGTTTGGAAAAGAACCACAGAAAACAAACTAAACTCAATTTTAAATTATGATCCAAACACCTCAATATCTGCATTCATAAAGGAAAAAAATTATTAAATTACAAGAAAACAGACAATAATACAATCATAGCAAGAGATTTTATTGTCCCTTTCTCAGACAGATCTAACAAATATAAATAAAAGAGAAATTTTTAAATTGAACAAATTGCTAGAGAATTAGTGCTAAAAGACACAATATTTTCTAAAGTATAGAAGTATTTTTTCATTATTAAGTACTTTTTTAAAAAAGTGAATTATGTATTAGGGCCAATAAATGTAAAACAGGTAGAAATAGTGAACACATCCTTTATAGATCATAATATAATAAAATAGTAATTGGTACAGAGAGCACAAACAATACACAGACCCAAATGGAGAATTAACAGTGATGTCCCAAACAATGGGTGGATCAAATAAGAAAGTATAGTAATAATGTGAAAGACAATAATGATAATGAAATGGCATAAAGTTACTGGAATACAGCTAACATAAACTCCAGTGGAAAATTGTATTTTTTTTCATTCAAGAAAGATTTTTATTTATTTTGAGTTTTACAGTTTTTCACCTAATCTTGCTTCCCCCCCCCCACAGAAGGAAGTCTTAGTCTATACATTATTTCCATGGTATACATTGAAATTAGTTGAATTTGATGAGAGAGAAATCATATCCTTATAGAAGAGAAATAAAGTATAAGAGGTATCAAAATTACATAATGAGATAACTTTTTTTTTTCTGAAATTGAAGGTAATAGTCTTTGGTTTTTGTTCAAACTCTACATTTCTTTCTCTGGATACAGATAGTATTCTCCATTGCACATAGCCCAAAATTGTCCCTGATTGTTGCACTGATGGAATGAGCAAGTCCATCAAGGTTGATCATCACCCCCATGTTGTTTTTAAGGTGTACAGTGTTTTTCTGGTTCTGCTCATCTCACTCAGCATCAGTTCATGCAAATCCCTCCAGGCTTCCTTGAATTCCCATCCCTCCTGGTTTCTAATAGAACAATAGTGGTCCATGACATTGCTATACTACAGTTTGTTAAGCCAATTTACTTGGTTTCCAATTCTTTGCCACCACAAAAGGGCTGCTATGAATATTTTTGTACAATTGATGTTTTTACCATTTATCATCATCTCTTCAGGATATAGACCCAATAGTCATATTGCTAGATCAAAGGGTATGCAAATTTTTGTTGCCTTTTGGGTGCAATTCCAAACTGCTCTCCAGAAAGGTTGGATGAGTTCACAGCTCCACCAAAAATGTATTAGTGTCCCAGATTTCCCACATCCTTTCCAACATTGTTCATGTCCTTTCTGGTCATATTGGCCAATCTCTGAGAGGAGATGTTTTAATTTGCAGGAAAATTGTATTTCTAAATATGAATTGCCAAAATAGAAATGAGTTAATGAACTAAATAATTAATATCCTCACAATAACCTGAGAGGTAGGTGCTATCATTATCCCCACTTTACAGATGAGAAAACTGAGGTTAGATTTAAACTCAAGAAGATTAGACTTCCTAATTCTAGAGTTGGCCCTCTATATATAATGTGCCATCTAATGCTAAACTAGGGAAGTCTAAAGTAAAGAAAGATACCTAAATCATTGATGGATATAGATTAAAATTAAAAAAAATCCTTTCAGATCATAGGAATTTATATAAGAAATCATTCATTAAAACAAAGTGAATTTATCCCAGGGATTCAAAGATAGATCACCATTAAGAAAACAGTAAATATAATTAATCACATTAAAAACAAAAAGCATACTTAAACCACGAGTATTTAAATAGATGCAGAAAATGTCCTTTGATAAAGTACAACTTTCATTTATCTTAAAAACAAACAAAACTTTAAAAGTGTAAGTACAGAGACCTTTTTTATTATCATAAAGAGTATCTATTTTTTTTAAAAAAAGCCATTCCCCAGTTGACAAATGGTCAAAGGATATGCAAAGGCAATTTACAGATGAAGAGATCAAAGCAATTCATAGTCATATAAAAAAATTGTTCTAAATCATTACTTACTAGAGAAATGCAAATTAAAGCTTCTCTGAGGTACCACCTCACACTTCTCAGATTGGCCAGTATGACCAGGAAGGATAATGATCATTGTTGGAAGGGATGTGGGAAATCTGGGACACTATTACACTTTTGGTGGAGCTGTGAACTCATCCAACCCTTCTGGAGAGCTATTTGGAACTATGCCCAAAGGGCAACAAAAATGTACATACCCTTTGACCCAGCAATACCACTACTGGGTCTATACCCTGAAGAGATGATGAAAAAAGCTAAAAACGTCACTTGTACCAAAATATTCATAGCAGCCCTGTTTGTGGTGGCAAAGAATTGGATATGAAGTAAATGTCCTTCAATTGGGGAATGGCTTAGCAAACTGTGGTATAGGCATGCCATGGAAAACTATTGTTCTGTTAGAAACCAGGAGGGATGGGAATTCATGGAAGCTTGGAGGGATTTTCATGAACTGATGCTGTGAGATGAGTAGAGCCAGAAAAACACTGTACACCCTAACAGCAACATGGGGGTGATGATCAACCTTGATGGACTTGCTCATTCCATCAGTGCAACAATCAGGGACAATTTTGGGCTGTCTGCAATGGAGAATACCATCTGTATACAGAAAAAGAGCCATGGAGTTTGAACAAAGTTCAAGGACTATTCCCTTTAATTTAGTAAAAAAAAAAACCTGATATCTTATTTTCTGATCTTGTCTGATCCTTAAGGATATGATTTCTCTCTCATCACATTCAATTTGGATCAATTTACAGTATGGAAACAATGTAGAGACTGACAAGCTTCTTTCCATGGGAGGGTGGGGGGAGGGAAATAAGATTGGGGGAAAAATTGTAAAACTCAAAATAAATAAAATCTTGAATCAAAAAAAGCGTATCTATTTAAAACCAAAAGCATGCATCATATGCAATAAAGACACATGAGAAACCCACCAAATAAATTCAGGAGTTAAGCAAGAATATCTACTTTCTGTATTTTTATTAGATATAGTTTGAAAAATGGTACCTTTAATTATAAGACAAAATAAATAATTTATATTATACATAGGGAAATAAGAGATAAAGATATAACCATTTGCTAGTGGTATGATGGTTTACTTAGAAAATCCTAGAGAATAAACAGAGATACCAATCAAGATATTTTTATGACAATTAAAATTGTTCCATCTTCAATAAAAGAAACTGAGGTAAAGCTCTGAGCCAATGGCATTTTATCAAAGGAGTCATGTTCCCTTCTAATGAAGGCTCTTCCTCATCATCTGAAATCCCTTCTCCTTCTAGAGCTCTATTTTAATAACCCCAGATATCTTGACATCCAAGAGCAACTATCCCAAATAAAGTACAACTAGATAGCACAGAGGGCAGAGCCCTGGAGTCAGGAGGATCTCAGTTCAAATCTGGCCTGACACTAACTGTGTGACCTTGGGTAAGTCACTTAACCCTGACTCCCTCACATCCAGGGCCATCTCCAGTTGTCCTGATTCGTATCTGACCACTGTACCCAGATGGCTCTGGAGGAGAAAGTGGGGATGGAGACTTAGCACAGCTTCCCCTTTTCCAATCTAATCCATGTGCTTGTCATGGCATCACCTCCCTGATGTTGTGGTCCTCTTCAATAACAAAGGACAGATATCATCATCATCATCATCATCATCATCATCATCATCATCATCTCAAATACAAAATAATTCCATAGTCCCTGACATCTTGACATTCACGAATCGCTGTCTCAAATATACACCAATTTCATTGGTTGACATATGCATACACTAAAATAGACAAAAACAAATGTCAGTAGGATTATGAGTTGAATGAAGATATTCTTTATCTCTGTTGACAAGATGGCTGGGCTCCTCCTAAGGTTGGGTAAGAGAAGATGCTCTGGAAGTGCAAAAATAAATGGGAACTTTCCCAATTTGAATCGTCCCTGCCACACTGGGCTTTGATCACCTAAACAAGGGAAAACAAGTGTGAAGGACCTATAGATAAATTCCTATGATTGTGCATGTGATCTTATAACCTTCAGCTTACAACTCTGGGACCTAATATACAGAGCTTATAATCAGTACTCCTATGGAATAATTTCAGGTTGATTAATACTGATTAGCATAGAGTAGGGGTTTAAATAAATTACTTTCATTCCCTCCCTCTCCCTCTTCAATCCAGAGAAATATTCCAGCCTTACTTTGGATCATTATAATGTAAATGCATCTCCATAGGCAACACAAACCCTGACTGAGGTGAAAAGGTGATCCCAGAGAAGAGGGAAATGGGCACCGTTTATAACATACTGATTATGTTTCATTTCATTAAATTATAATTTCATGAGGACTTGTCAGCGTTTTATTTCTCTTTTGATGATGATTTAATAGAGGATACTTCACCACTGAACACTCACTGTCATCAAGGTGCTTTAGAAAATTAAAAACATAGCACAAATGGTTGTACTCTACAGGTTATCATGATTTGCATAAGAAATAGAAAGATGATTCTGGTTTTTACAGTGATCAGCTATAAGAAATGCACTAATGAAAACAACGACAACCATATACTATTTTCTATGATTTATGAAAAACTTCAAAATATCCAAATGTCAGGCTTCACTACAACTGTCAGTTCTAGTCTGACTTTTTAGAAAGGGACACTGCAGTATTTAGTACAAGTTGTGGAGGCACTTTTTTGAACATCTGATGGCTTACGAAAGTAACATCTTGCTAAACTATTATACATCCAAATAACTACAATATCTGAAGAAGCAAGGCTGCTTTTTAAGCCACATAATACGAGAAAAGCAAGGCATATTGTGATGGTCATGAGGAAGTCTTACAAGCCTCTGAAACTAAAGGCAACTAAGAATGTTACATTTGGTATATTATAATCTCACTGTCATATCATATAAACAAGCCTTGCTTTTATCTACAAATATTTTCTATGTACAGTACAGACAGAGTATAGTTCAATCCTCTGCTGAGGTAGTTAACTAACCTTTTAAAAAAGGTTCTGAAAAGAACTACTATCTGGAATGCCTGACTAATGAGCTCTGATGATTATACCTGTAACAGCTGTATCTGAACACAATTCAAAAGTGATTACTATAAAAAAAGATACAATCACAATTAACCTTTGTGAGCAGAAATAAATTTAAGGATACCAATGGTGGCATTCATCTATACCACTGCAATAAAATTTAAATGAACAAATTCAAAAGAATATTTCAAAATACCACTTTTGGAACCATTAATTTTAAAAAAAAAACCATGAGGGGAAAATTTACTTAGAGGAGATTTTTTTTGTACTTAAAATTTTTATTTATTTTGAGCTTTACAATTTTTACCCTAATCTTATTTCCCTCCCCCCACCCCCCACAGAAGGCAATCTGCCAGTCTTTACATTGTTTCCATAGTATACATTGATCCAAATTGAATGTGATGAGAGAGAAATCATATCCTTAAGGAAGAAAAAGTATAAGAGATAGCAAGATCAGACAATAAGATATCGGTTGTTTTTTTCTAAACTGAAGGTAATAGTCCTTGGTCTTTGTTCAAACTGCACAGTTCTTTCTCTGGATACAGATGGTATTCTCCATAGCAGACAGCCCAAAATTGTCCCTGACTGGAATTGTCACTGATGGAATGAGCAAGTCCATCAAGGTTGATCATTGCCCCAATGTTGCTGTTAGGGTGTACAGTGTTTTTTCTGGTTATTACCGAAGATTTTTTTAAAAGAGAACTTTATTCTTTATTAAAATGCCATGCTGGAAGTTATGAAGGACTTTTCTTGGAACACATTGGGAAAATAGAGTAGCTTTAATTTTAATAGCATGTACTGCAGAGAAAACTGAAATAAATTTATATCAAAGTCCAAGTATTAGTTCAATGTCCCATATTTGATTCCATGATCTTCATAGGAAGGTCTTCTGCAATAGAACATGCTCCTATACCACTGAGATACTTAAGGTTGCTTGATTTCCTTACCAGTACTCCACTGCAAGCTTCTGGTGCAATCCCACATGGCAAATCAGTCTTCATTGTAATAGTTCAGGACTGGCCTCAACCCCTTTTCCCTGCCCATGGCCTCTGTTGTTGGGCACTTCCTCTCACACCACAAACACCTCTTGCTGATCCAGGACCTCCTCTCTGTGAATAACTGGCTCTGCCATGGGGAGGAGCAGCCCGGCGACCTCTGGTTGGAGCAGCACCCCTTGCTCCTCTACCACCCCTTCCTCTAGCTCCAACTTGAAAATCTTCATAACCATAGTATGGCTCTTCATATCCGCCACAATAGTTATGGTAATAACCATAATAATCTAGAGGATATCCATAACCACCTCTACCTCCATGACCTCGACTTCTTGTTGGAGGGGGCATGTGAGGCTGACCATAATAGTAGTAATCATCATACATTTGATTTTTAGCTGCTTGCCTCTGAGCTTTGGGTTCTTTCCTTTTTTGATCTGGTGGCTTAGCAAAAACAATTTCAAAATTTTCTCCTTCTAAGTCTTTGCCATTCATTTGTTCCATTGCCTTTACAGCACCATTTCTCTCATCAGAATGAATGAATTCATAATCTTTAAGTTTCTTCACTTGTTCCAGTTTCCCAAACTGACTAAATGCTTTTTCTAAAATCTCTTCTGTTATAGTATTGGCAAGGTTGCGTACAAATAGCACTTTCACCTTTGCCATGACTTCAGACTGTGCCCACATTTCCCCAGACATTCACTTTGTCACTCATTAATCTACACCCGGCCTGAGCATCGGTTTTGTGATCTTCATATTCAAGGAAACAAAAACCTCTGTTCTTTTTCTTATCATCCTGTTGGTGGTACAGAATGACATCTGTAAGGCCCTCTTTTACTTTGCTAATTTCTTCAAGAATCTGCTCCTTTGTTTTAGTTTTGGGAACAGACACAACAAAAAGTAGTATCATTATCATTTACAACTTAGATGCAAACACCAATGTGTTTTCCAGAGCGAATTTCATGATCATTATACAGTTTAACAGCCTCATAAGCTGCTTCTTTTGTACAGAAAGTTACAAAAGCATATCATCTATTTAGACCAGTCAGGGGATTCATCATGAAGCGCAGATCCCAAATAGGTTCAACTTTTTCCAATAATGGAACAAGTTCATCTTCAAATATCTCTCTTGGAATCTTTCCCACAAATATCTCTGTGCCAACAGAGGGCTATTGTCCTGAATATACTGAATATGGAGGAGGTCCCCCATACTTCCTCTGTCCAGTGATCACATTAGGTGTGTAGTTTGTCCTTTCTAAGAGTGCCTTAATTTTTGCCTCATTTGGTCCTTTGCTAGAATCGGCCACTTTGGTCCCCTGTTTTTCTCTCTTTTTTCTCTTTTCTCTCTTTTCTCTCGTTTTCATGACTTCACATAAAAAGGCACTTTTCTTCTGAACATGTGAGAGATCACTGTCTTTAAACTGTTGAAGTACTGCCAAAGTGCTGTCTTCATTAAATTCTTTTAAAGCTTCAATAGCTCTTTCCTCTAGATCATTGTGTGCAACTAAACCTGCAACATAAATTTCATCTAGTTTTTTCAGCAACACGGGCAACGGCAGAAGTAGTATCCACGGGCTCTTCAGTACCATTCCCATGAACACGTTCAGTAGCCGTGTTTCCAGAGATCTCCCTGTTGAGCTGCCACAGGTAAATCCTCTCCACGGCTGTGGGGATTGCGTGCTCGCTGCTCCCTGTGTCCATCATGAGTGGAGCTGTTGTAAAATGGTGGCTAAAGCTCCCACCACTTAGGCTTAAAATTCTTAATTTAGAAAGGAGAGCAGTTTATGATCCAAGAACAGATAGAGAATATTATAAAAAACACGCTGAATAATTTTGATTACATTTAATTAAAAAGTTTTTGCACAAAACCCACTGCATTCAAGATGAAAAGGAATGTAGTAAGTTGGGAAACAATTTTTACAACTAGTGTTTCTGAGAAAGGACTCGTTTCTAAAATATATAGAGAACTGCATCAAATTTATAATATAGTAAGTCATTTCTCAATTGATGAATGGTCAAAGCATATGGACGAAGAAATCAAAGCCATCTATAATCATATGAAAAAATTGCTCTAAATCATTATTGATTAGAGAAATGCAAATTAAAACATCACTGAGGTATTACCTCTCACCTATCAGATTGGCCAATACGATTGGAAAATGATCAGTATTGGAGCATGTGTGGGAAAACTGGGACACAAATGCATTGTTGGTGGAGTTGTAAACTGATCCAACTTTTCTGGAGACTACTTTGGAATTATACCGAAAGGGCAATGAAAATGTGCATACCCTTTGATCCAGGAAATGCCACTACTGGGTCTATATCCTGAAGAGAGTATGAAAGGGGGATAAAAATCCCATATGTACAAAAATATTCATAGCAACTCTAATGGAGTGGCAAAGAATTGGAAATTGAGGGGATGGCCATCAATTGGGGAATGGCTGAACAAACTGTACTATATGTATAATCATGAGGGATATAATTTCAGAAAAACCTGGAAAGATTTGCATGACTTGATGCAGAGAGAAATGAGCAGAACCAGAAGAACATTATACACACTACTACGTAGGGAGATGTGATGGACTGTGATGGACTTGTCCATTTCAGCAGTTCAACAATCAAAAACAAGTTTCATTGACGTGTGATGGGAAAATACCATGGAGTTTAAATGAAGACTAAAGCTTATTATCTTCAGTTTTTGAAAGTTGTCTCATGTATCGTTTTTTTTTCTTTCTAATGTTTTCTTTCTTACATTTGGATTTGATTCTTCTCTTGCAACATGATCAATATGGATGTGTTGTTTAGCATGGTTATAAATGTAGATTGCTTTTTGTCAGGGGGAGGGAGGAGGGATAAAAATGTAAAACTCAAAACTTTGCAAAAAATGATTGGTAAAAGCTGCCATTTCATGTAGCTGTAAAAGCAAAGAAATAAAATATAATAAAAAAATTTAAAAAAGAAATTGTCTAGCCTAACTTTCTTATTTTTAATGGGAGGAAATGGAAAATTGAAACAAGAAAATAATATAATTTAAGACTAGAAGGTAAGTGGAAATAGCATCTAAATACCAAAAATTAAACATGAATATGCCAAAATTATTAGCTTGAATTGAAAGAAGAAATATAGAAGGACATTCCCAGTCCACCCTTTCTTGGACATGGGAGTTCCACAGGTGTTACACATTGTACATGGCTTTGGATTTTTTCAATGGTTTTTTCCCCTATTTAAAAAAATAATATTTGTTATATGGGAGAGGTCTCTGGAAGGGGGAAAGAAAGTATATTGTGGATGACTGTGAAGATATAAAAAACAGAAGACATTAATAAAATCTTATTAAAAATAAAAAACAAATTCCTAATCCAATTTTGAAAATTGTGTCACATCTTCTACTAATCATATCATGTTGAAAGAATATTATAGGGGGCGGCTAGGTGGCATAGTGTATAAAGCACTGGCCTTGGAGTCAGGAGTACCTGGGTTCAAATCCGGTCTCAGACACTTAATAATTACCTAGCTGTGTGGCCTTGGGCAAGCCACTTATCCCCATTTGCCTTGCAAAAAAACTAAAAAAAAGAATATTATAGTGGTGACTTCTGTTATTTGTGATTCAAATGACAATTCAAAATGATCCCTTACTATACTATGCTAGCATCAAAAGTCACCAATAGTATTCATCTTCTTTTGCACTTGTCCTTCTCAATGGAATTTGCTATGTGAGGAGAATGGCAGGTGCATAGTGGTATTAGTTCTGCAGGCATGAGTCACAGGCAGCCAACTGTGTGACAGGATGCTGTAGCCAGCCTCAGAATTAATCAGGTGGGAAAATTTCTTATTTACCAAGATGGGAATAGGTCAAAAGAATTCTATCATGCTCTTGACTTTTCCAGTGACAGGCATCTACCTGTAGCAGTCCTTAGATGGCAGGGGTACATGACATTTCTCTAAATGATGAACCAGCAATCTAATGCAGGATTTTTTTTACCTGGATTCAAGACTTAGAATAGCAGCTAATGAAATCCCAGGAGACTCTTCCTCAAACAGCAAAATTTAACTAATTATAGGTTAGGACTAGCATTTTCTTCATATATTAGCCTCAAAATCTCATCTAGAATTCTTCAACTATTCACCAATTCCATCTCTTTACAACTATCATCCCCTCCACCTCTTGATCTGAGATAAAGTCAAAGGGAGAACAACAGACTATTTCTAGAAATCAATGGAATGAGAATGAGATGACATTTTCCCAGCAGGGTCCATAGGCCAACAATAAGCCAGGGATCAGATCCCAGCCCCAGCATAAAAAGCTTGGGTCTATACTCCTTATACCCCAAGGAGCGCAGCTCAATCAAACTGAGCAAAAAAGTTAAAAGAGTGCCAACCAGAGAAAGCTACTTTGCTGATAGAGATGATAAAAATGCCACCTCAGAAGAAGAAAGTGGCAAAAAATTACCAAATGGGAAATATCAAAGTAGTCTATGAATTGGACTCAAATCCAAAACCTCATAGAAAAACTGAAAAAAACAACTTTAAAAACCGAAGAAGAAAAATGGAAAAAAGAAATGAGAGCCACACAAGAAAAACTGAATAAATCCTTTAAAAGTAAAAACAACCAACTGGATAAAGAATGTAATTCTTCAAAAAACAAAATCGACCAACTGGAAAAGGCATGCAACTCATCTAAAACTCAAATCAACCAACTAGAAAGGGAATGTAACTCAGTAAAAAGTAAAATTAATTACCTGGAAAAGGAAACAAAAAAGCTAACTGAAGAAAATAAAACCCTAAAAATTAGAATTAGAGAAATAGAAATAAATGAATCTATTAGACTATAAGATTCAATCTAACAAAGTAAAAAACATTGAAAAAATTGAATAAAGTATACCGTTTAGGAAAAACAAATGACCTGATAGGAGAGATAATCTACAAATTATTAGTCTACCAGAAAGTCTCGATCAAAAAAAGAGCCTGGAAAATATCTTTCAGGAAATTATCAGGAAAAATTGTGCAAATCTGCTAGAACAAGAAGACAAAATAACCAATGAAGGATTACAAGAACTTCTCTAGAAAGAGACCCCAGGATAAAAACTCCAAGGACTATCATAGCCAAGTTCCCGAATTTTCAAATAAAGGAGAAAATACTCCAAGCAGCAAAAAGGAAGCAATTTAAATACAAAGGGAGCACAATCAGAATTACACAGGCCTTATAAGCTTCAACATAGAAGATTCAGAGGACCTGGAATACCTTATTTCTAAGGGCAAAGGACCTTGGAATACAACCAAGAATTTATAGATGTTCAATGAAATAGAGAACTTCTAAAATTTCCAGATAAAAAGACCAGAAATGAATAGAGAATTCAATCTCCAAATACAAGACTCAAGAGGTGCATGAAAACATAAACAGAAAGGGGGAAAATAAAACAAATGCTACTCAAGAACATTGAATTGTATACAGCCCTACAAGGGAAGATTTAAAAAAGATACGATTACATGAGTTTACAAATGATCTCAAATGACATCTACTTTACTATTCAAAAATGTCATTTCTCCACTTTGGGTGGGAGAGGTCTTAACTACTCAAATAGCAGTGCTGTAAGAACTAAGAAAGATCTCCTAAGAGGGTTTGGCCATTTTTTTCTCCCAACAGCAAGTCATTTATCTTATTACCATTATTTTCTAGTTTTTAAATGCACTCCAATAATCATATTACATTTATAATGTAACAACATTCTGATTGAAAAAAGGAAGAAAAAGTTGCTTTAACATTCTCTTAGTCTTTTTAAAAAGAAATATTATCAATTAGGTGATAATAATTTAGTCAAATATCTTTCAAACTTAAAAATCATTCATTTTATTACACCGGGCATTTTCATACAAATCATAGTAGTTTATGTAGTATCTACAATTTTTCAGACTTTTTCTATATCTTGAAAGCTGCTTAAGCCTGCTTTTATTAATACTTTAAAACGTTTAATCTATATTATCTCAATTAGTTAACATTCCATGCCAGTTAGAAAATATATCTGTAAATGGGGTAACATTTTGTTCAATTATATTCCTACAAGGTCTAAACACTACAATGCTCATTCTTTTTTGCAAGGCAATGGGTTTAAATGACTTCAGTACTCATTCTTTTTATGTATTTATTTATTTTCATCCATTTGAACATGTATATTTATTTCCAAGTTACAAAGTTTCCCTCCACCCTCCCTTCCCACCACCCCTTCCCTCAGTAGGGAACAGTCAGGTTAGCATTTTACATACATATTTTGTCAAACATAATTAAAAATTAGTAATTTTTGGCATGAGGAATTAGGATTAAGGGAAAGAGATACATAAAAGATAATTTTTATAAAGTGTTCATCAGATTTGGCAGGGGTGCTTTTTTCTGCGTGTTTTGCTTTGTTTTGTTTTTCTTCCTCTGGTTGGGGATAATATAGTCTATAATCTGTCAGATATGGTTGTCCTAGCTCTCTGAACTGCTGAGAGGGGTTGCTTCCATTAAAGCTGTTCATCTCATAATGTTGATGTGTAAATTGTTCTCTTGTTTCTACTCCCTTCTCTCAGCATCAGATCCCATAAGTCATTCCATGCTTCTCTGGAGTCCAACCATTTATTGTTTCTTGTAGAACAATAATATTTCATAGTGTTCATGTGCCATAACTTGTTTAACCATTCCCCCTTTGATGGTTATCACCTCAATTTCCCATTCTTTGTCAGTACAAAAAGAGCTGCTATGAATGTTTTGGAACATGTAGGACTTTTTCCATTTTTTACAATTTCTTCTGGATATAGTCCTTGAATTAGAATTGCTGGTCAATGAGTATATGAACAGTTTTATTGCTCTTTGGGAATAGTTCCATATTGCTCTCCAGAAAGGCTGGATCCATTCACAACTCCACCAGCAATGCATCAATGTCCCAATCCTCCCACATCCTCTCCAACATTGATCATCTTCCCTTTTTCTCATCTGGGCTAATCTAATAGGTGTGAGATGATACCTCATTGTTGTTTTAATTTGCATTTCTCTAATCAGTAGTGATTTGGAGCATTTTTATATGATTATATATAGCTTTAATTTCTTCATTTGAAAACCATCTGTTCATATCCTTTGACTATTTGTCATTTGGGGAATGACTTGTGACCTTATAAATTTGATGTAATTCTCTAAAATTATGGCCATAAATTTTTTTAAATAAAATTTGAATGCTTTAAAAGTTATAAATTTAGTCAGATTAGTCACAAATTCAAACAGTCCCTCTTAGTTCAGTCAGGGTCCTTTGTAAAAGAAAATGAATTTAAGGTAAATCAAGGCTGACTCACCAATCTTGAAGAGACTTATCTCAGACTCAGAGAATTTGGGTACAGAAAGTGATGGAGTCCAAGCTTCCAGGGATGGTATCCATGGGGAAGTCGTTGGCGAAAATTTGACTCAGTGTACACTTCCTGTTTTGGGTCCCTTGCAGGGACTTGCCTAATGAGGTTGAGATCCCATCTGAGGTGCCAGTTACATGGCAATTAGAATTGTCCCACCTGGGGCAGCTAGGTGGCGTAGTGGATAAAGCACCAGCCCTGGAGTCAGGAGTACCTGGGTTCAAGTCCGTTCTCAGACACTTCATAATTACCTAGCTGTGTGGCCTTGGGCAAGCCACTAAACCCCGTTTGCCTTGCAAAAACCTAAAAAAAAAAAAAAAGAATTGTCCCACCTTCAATAAAAGAGACTTAGGCAAAGCTCTGAGCCAATAACACTTTGTTAAAGGGTCTTTGGTCCCTTCTAATAAAGTGGCCCTCAGAGATTCCTCAACATCTGAGAACCCCTCTCCTTCCAGGTTCCCGTTTTTATAGACCTTGATATCTTGTCATTCAAGAACAGTTATGTCAAATACAGTATAATTCCTTTAACATATGATGCATATGCTAAAATAAGCAAAGACAAATGTCAGTAGGATCAAGAGTTGGACGAACAAGGAATATCTCCATTGTTAGTGGCCGTAAGATGGATGGGCTACTCCAAAGGTTGGACAAGATGAGATAGTCCTGAGATACAGAAATAAATTGGAATTTTTCATGTATCTGAGTCACGCTGTCACGTTGGATTTGGTCACCAAAAGGAAAAAAAAAAAACAAAGGTGCAGGACTTCTAACTGGCTTCCTATGATTACACAAGTAATCATACAATCTCTAACTTATAGCTCTGGGACCTAATATAATCACTCCCTCTCTGAAATCATATCAAATTGATTCATACTGATTGGAATAGAGTGGGGGTCCAAATGAATTTCTCTCATTCTTGTATACTTTTATTTTCATGTTGTTTTTCATTAGATTGTAAATTTCTTTTACAGGACAACGAACTGTCTTTTACCTCTTTTTGTATCTATCCTTAGTGCTTAGTAGAGGGCCTAGCACATAGACATTGTGATTATTTATTGAATGAATATTGACTGAAAAAAATAATTAATAGCTTCAATAAAGTTGCTGGC